>NW_027187358.1:21657337-21707875 GCF_028583685.1 Petaurus breviceps papuanus
GTGTGTGTGTGTGTGTGTGTGTGTGTGTGTGTGTGTGTGTGTGTGTGCTTGAGAGAGAGGGAGAGAAGCAAGTGTGAGCATGGGAGCTAGCTTGAAATGTTGGGGGGAGGGGAGGGAGGGAGAAATCTAAGAAAAAAAGGTCAGCAGTATCACACAAGAAAGGTCAAGAAGGATAAGGACTGAGAAAAGTCAATCAGCACTGGTAACTTTGGAAGGAACAATTGCAGTTGAATGACAAGTTTTGAGATCAAATCACCAGGGCCTGAATAGTAATTAAAGAGAGACAAAGAAAATTCAGCTTTTTCTAGGAGTTTGGCTCTTAAGGGGTGCAGTGATCCAAAACAGAGCTAGACAGGATCTCAGAAACCATTCAGTCCCCAAATATTTTAAAACTTAGGTAAAGCAAAAATTCAGTTAATAAATATTCAAGAAACAAGACCCTTCAAATATTCAGCATTATTTTAAAATTCAAAGGTACATGAGGGAGAACACATACCAATTATAATACGTTCCAATTATAACCTCAACAGCTCCCTTCTAAACTGTTCCACAAATAAAAAATGCTTTCAGAAATCATTTTGGAAGATTCATTAAAATTACTCAACCTCAAAGACTTGGAAATTCCATATCTTGTCAGAGTTGAAGGCACAGACCTAACTAAAAATAGGAAGATCCTATTTTTTTTTGGGGGGGGGGGAGCATGAGATACAATGATCTATTTTTAGGAAAAAGATGGATAATCAGGGGGTGCAGTAGATAAAGTACCAGGCCTGAAGTCAGGAAGACATCTTCCTGAGTTCAAATCTGACCTCAACTAAAACAACTCCACATTTTTAGGAACAAGCTTTCTCAATTAAAAGAGAAGATAGGCTGATTTCCTTATTCCAGAAAGGAGAGGATCTTACTTTGTAATTTCTATGGGAAATATATCTCCATCTTGTTAACTTTTAAGAATTTTCTACACTAAGAATTTGAGATATAAATGGTATCTCTGGAATCTAGAACATTTTAGATTGGTATCACAGGCCTCTCTAAAATGTCAGAAAAGACAAAAAAGCCTGTTTGAAAGTAACCAGTGATAATCAAGAGCACTGTGACAGTCATTCAAAAGTAAACATTTATCAAGCACTTACTATATTCCATGCATTGTTCTATGCATGTGCTATGTCTGTCATACAGCAAAATAATTCTTCAGCAGGAAAAAAAACCTAATTTTTTTCTAGTAGTTACTTAAGATTTACCTTAAACACCTCACTCTTCCCCTCTAGAGAAGTATAATCACAGCTTCCAAGATAATGTGATCTTACTGAGGGGGCAGGGATGGTTTCATTTTTATCCCTATCTAAAGCATTTATGGCATAATCTGGCTTTAAATGCTTGTTAATTTCTTGCTCTGGAAAGGAGAGAATCTTATTTATAATTTTTGTGGGAAGCACCTCCATCTTGTGAACTTTTATTTTTTTAACTGGATTAGAATTAAAGGGAAAGAGGTATATAGAGCTGACTACTCCATAATGTGTTGCATTATGGCCTCATAATCACCATGCTTAGAATTAACCAGCCCAGATAAATTATAATTTAGCATGATTACTATACTTAGATTACTGGACTTAAAGACTTTCTAATTTGTTAGGCTGTGCCAGAGTATGTCTTTGAAAACCCAGTGTTACCTCCTTTCCTTGATGAGATATCAGAATAGGGCAGAAAGGCCCATTTACTGACTCTGTATTTTTCAGTTGAGGACCAACCAAACTAAGTTGAGAAGCTCGTCATCTTGTTGGCCCCATTTATTTAGCCACAGTAACTATGGAAGAACATTTACAAAGTTATAGAAAGCTTATATGATCTACCTGGGGGGAGAATGTACTCACCAATGAAATACATTCTCACATCACTGAAGTATTTACACTTCTCATACAATTTGCTAGTTAGAACTCTGTGCAATGTGTCAAGCTAATGGATTTCCTTTTTACCTACTGGTAACCCTATCTACACTACTTTGCAACAGTTAGTAGTATTAGAAAGGGGTGGCTAGGTGACGCAGTGAGTAGAGCACTGGCCCCGGAGTCAGAAGGACCTGAGTTCAGATCTGGCCTCAGACACTTAACACACACACCAAAAAAAAAACTGCCGGAAGGAAGGATTGATGGACGGACAGAAGGAAGGAAGGGGCAGCTAGGTGGTACAGTGAATAGAGCACTGGCCCTGGAGTCAAGAGGACCTGAGTTCAAATCTGGCCTCAGACACAATACAAAAACTAGCCATGCGACCTTGGGCAAGTCACTTAACCCCAATTGCCCTCCAAAAAGCGAAAAAAAAAAAAAAAAGTAGTATTAGAAAGACTAAGGTTACCACTTCTTCATTTAAACACCAAATTAAGAACTGAAGTGCTTACCTAGGAAATAATCCCTTAAAAAATTACATTATTAAACTAATAGATGATTATGGATCTAAAAATCTCATAAAACCTACGTTAAGGTTTTCTTTGAAACAATCATGAACAAGACTACTTATTTTTTGAAATTGTATTTCAGCTATTCAATAACAATCTATTGATTAAAAAAATGAGAAAATGACTTTCCAGGTATTTAAAATATTCACAGATCAAGATGAAATGTGGTTAGTTGGGAGAAATTATTCTAAAAACACGTAAGACCATGCTTATTATTTAATATGTATTTCTTTTAGGCATATTCATAAACTGATGTAGAAATACATCTAAATTACTAAATGTAAACTTGAAAACCAGAAAGTGTTACACATGGAAGCCTTCATATCATCTCTTAGTCTAGCCTGGCTCAACTTCCACCTTTTTTGGAGCTAAAACCGAACTGGCCGTCTGCCAGCTGACAAGCCAGCAGTCAAAACTGTTTTTAGCACAATAATATCCCGAAGCTGGACCTGTGGGTAGTAAAGAGGAATTAATGGCAGTTTTCCTCTTCACCAAGTCACCAAAACTTTTGAAGTCACGAAAAAACATGTAGATAGTGAGATAACCTAGCAAAAGTGGGTCATATAGTCGTAATGGCATACTGATAAATGTTCAACAGCTGGCTCTCAAAAAAAAAACCCAACAAAATTACACACAAAACACACTTTTAAAGTATGCATTATTAACTTTCTCCCCCAATTTCTTGAGGCTAGACAATCAACAAAAACTAAATCATGTAATAATTTGTAGTGGTTACTGATTTCTGGGGAGTAAAAGTTCACACTGAAAATTTAACAGCTGGCTATTATGAGCCATTATGAACTGGCTTCAGTACACCACTGGCCATAGCGGAAATTAGAATAAAGGATAATGGTTGATTGAAGGAATCATAAAGAGTGCTTCACAAAACTGTTATTAATTATATAATAAATATTTGCTGCCTGATAGGTAAGAAAGCAAATGTAAATTATCAAGTTAATAATTATCATCAATTATATATAATGCAGTAATTGAATCAGTCCTACTTTTGTCATTAAGTTTCAACAGATTAATAACAAATTTTATTGTGAATATCCTTTTGTAAAACCCCCAAATATAAAGACCAAACCAACTGCTTGTCATCTATATAACCTAATTTTTTTAAGTTAAAAATAAGTAACATCTCCCCCTCATTTGTCAATGACCATATCTACAATGATTACTAAGTTATTTAGATACTTATATGCTTTTTTCATCACTAAGGAATGTTTTAAGAATCTAAAGTGTCAAATGGCTACATCAAAGCACACAAATACAAAAGGTAATATGATTTTTAAAACAGCCAAAACTGCTAAGAATTGATCATATCACATGGTACAAGTAACAAAGTTACATAGTTGTAACAGAGCCTGTAAAGTTGTTATAACTTGGTAAACCATTAAATGTCTCAAAATCTTCTCATACTCACCTGCAACATGCTGACAATTTCAACTTTGTTGAAGAAAATAAAGGAAGTAAGAGTAGAAAGAAAATTTTCTTCAAAAACAGATGGTGTTGGCAAAATGATGTCCTGAATGTATTGTACCCTGTAAGTCTGATGGATCTTTTGCCTAAGTTCAGAGTCTGTTATTGGTATAACTTCTTTAAATTTTGCTGTTTTGGTCAAGAATTCCCTATGCCTTTTTGGCTGAGCCAAAGCAGGATCGTACTCAAGGCATCCCACGACATCCATAATACACTCATCAGAAAACATCACCTCAAATAGAGTTGCTTTATTTAGGAATAATATTCCTCTAATTATTTCATACAAATGGTGTAAGCCTTCAGTGTTCTCTAGGTTCTCACAAACTTGGAAAAGTTGCAGTAGTTTTTTAATATAACCTTCATTTTCCAAGGCCAGTGCTAACTTTTCCCTACGAATAGGTGAGGAGAGAACTGAGGTAACTAAGTCAGCAATCTCTTCAAGTTTGTTGAGTTCACATGTAGGCAGGTCAATTAAATGACTGGTTTCAGGCATTTCTTCAAATCGTTCTTCTTCTGACTCATCAATGAGGTCCTGGGTGACTTCCACTGAAGGGTCTTTACCTTGAACCTAAGAAAAGAAACAAGCAAAATTGGTTATTTCCCATTACATAAGAATAATATTTAGGGAAATAAATTCTAACAATCACTGTGTTAAAGAACATGTCAAAATTAATACATTAAGATTTTGATTTAAAATAGTCAAAGCTTAGTATGTTCCAGCCCTTGAGAATACATGGCCAGCTCCACACCACAATGCCTATTGGAAGTATGTAAGTTTATGGTGATAAAATTGTAAACAAACAAAAAGACACTATATATAGTTATTTTATAACATCTGTAATTATGAAAAATTAACTATTCTAACAAAGAATTAAAATACAAGTTGCCCTGAGGCTCTTCCCCATAGAATGTGAAATCACCTTTTCCAGACCCAAAAAAGCTAGACATTTTGTGAAGGAGTCAGTATATACCATTTCCATTACAACAGGAAGATTTATGTTTGGCTTAGACTTAAGGCAATTCAAATAAATATCCAAAATTTCTTAGCTTGTAAAGGCTTCTAAAAAAGGGGCACAAGAGTGGTATTTTTGTTTAACTTCATTTTACTTGCTTTGAGGAAGTATGTCTTTTATTCAAGGCTAGTCCTCAAATAACAAGATAACTAAAGACTTTCTTGATAATACCTATGAGGGCCTGAGTACATATTACTGACCCAGTGAACCCAGACAAAATTTTAAACCATAATGAGGGAAAATAGGTCTTTAGTAAATGAATATAACCTTGAAAAATTATCTGGCAAGTACTATTTAAATAATCTTACAACAAAGTCTCCAATATATAATATTTAAAGTTCTACTCTAATAACATTACAAGTAATAGTTCTGTTTGTATGACACTTTCAGCTTAGTCAGGAAGTTCATAGTATGAGTATCACTGTGTTGTTAAACTGAATTTCAGATGAGAAATAGGACTGTACAACTCCAATAAAAGTCCAAAAGCAGAAGTGAGTCTGCCATCCAATTTTTAAGTATTATGAGAACTCCCTAGGGCAAGACAGATTCTAAAAGTCATATGTTGTTGCCAATAAAGTCCAGAGAAATTAACTGACTTGACTACAATCATATACTCCTCAAGGGCCAGCAGTGGCAATATCTAAACCAAGGTTCTTGTATTATTCTTGAGTTCACTACACAGCCTCTCTCAGTCAACAAGCATGCTATGCTGGGGACAGAAAAGTAAAACCACTATTCTTTTCCTCAAGAAACTCATGTTCCAATGGAGGAAAGATATAGAAAACGTATATTCAGGGGGCAGCTAGGTGGCACAATGAGTAAAGTGCCAGTAAAGTCCAGTCAGGAGGATCTGAGTTCAGTTCCAGCCTCAGACACTTAACACCCACACAAAAAAACTATCCGTGTAACCTTGGGCAAGTTACTTAACCCCAAATGCCCTCCAAAACGCAAAAAAAACCCAACAACAACAACAAAAAAAGTACATTCAAGTCAATACAGTATGGATGGAAGGTACACTCAGTAGGGTGATGAGAAAAGGGATTGGGAAAAGCTTCCTGTACAAGTTGGGATTTGAGTTGAGCCTTGAAGTAAGCCCAAGACATACATGAGGAGAGAGAAAGCATTTCAGGCATGAGGGAAACTTAGGAAAAAAACATACAGCTCGGAGATGGTGTGCTGTGCACAAAGCAGAGCAAGTAGGCCAGCACCACTGGATATTATAGTGTATGAAAGGCAGTAAAGTGTTAAGAATTAGGGAAAATTAAGAATGGGCAAGATTATGAAAGGCTTAAAAAATGTCAACCTTTATTTGGACTTTATTTCTGGAGTTAACATGGAACCGTTAAAGTTTATGGTGAGGATGGGAAGGGAAAGAAGTAACACAATCAGACCTGAGCTCTAGGAAAATCACTTTGGCAGCTAGGTGGAGCATAGATTGGAGTGGGCAGAGACTTGAGGCATGAAGGCAATTAGAAATATCTTGCAACAGTCCAGGCAAGAGGTGATGAGGATCTGTATGAAGACAGTAGCTGCGTATGTGGAGGGAAGGGAACTATATGAGAGATTTTATGAAGGTAGAAATGACCAGATTTGGCAACATACTGGATACATGGGTTGAGGGTGAGAAACTAAGTATGACTCCCAGATTGTGACTGGGAGGGATGGCTGTCTAGAGTAGACCAGTAGTATCAAACTCATGGCCCCTAAATTTCCCATTCCACCCCTACAAAATGTCACTGGAAAATGTTTTAACTGACAAAAATGTTTTAATTGACAAAATACAACTTAATGTTAATTTGTGGTTTTCTAAGTCAATATGCAGCAGCAGGGATCTATTTCAATTGGTGTAGATGATGATAATAATAGAGGTGTTTTCAAGAGGGGATGGTTTTGGAGGAAAGATAATGAGCTCTATTTTGGATATGCTAAATTTGAAATGGCTATGAGATACTCAATTTGAGAAGTCCAAAAGGCAGCTGGTGAGGTAGAACTGGAGTTTAGGAGACAGATTACATCTAGACATAAAGATCTGAGAACTATATGCATAAAGATGCTAAGTGAACTCATCAAGTGAAATCACAGAAAGCAGGAATTATGTCATGGACTATTTTGGCAATCTGGTGAAGCCTATGGATCCCTTAATGCTCAAAACAGTGCAAGCACATAGTATGCATTTAACAAATACTTACTGAACATGACTTCTCAAAATAATGTTTGATGTTTACATTTAGACTTGAAAAGGCATGCTAAATTTTAGTTAAAGCATAGTGAAAATAAAGGTGTAGTTTTTTGCCTAAACAAGTTTCTGGGTCCCCTGAAATCTATCTCTAGGCACCTTAAAGGGGTTATGGACTCCAGGTTAAGAACACCTGGTAGAAAGAGAAAAGAAGACAATTTAGGATTGGAAGCACAGGAACAACTACACACGTGCATGTGCACACACACATACTTTTATGGAAGTTAGGGTAGAAAGACTGGGCCAGGTACTGAATTCAATAAAGAAGGAAAGAGAAAATCTTGGTCACACCACAGGTGCTTCATAGATGTTTGAATTATTTTTATAGATGGAGAATTGTTAATAGCCTTAGTATTTACTCTATTTCATTAGGACACATACAGCTTGACAGTGTGTCTAAATCTGTCTATATGGAAGCATGTCAGAGTTCTGGCTAGCATTAAAAATTTACTATTATAGCAAACAGTTGATATGAGACTTTTAAAGGACTGCTCACAGATGAATAAGAACAATCCATATTTTCTTTTTTTTTTTTTTGCCTTTTGGAGAGTAATTAGGGTTAAGTAACTTGCCCAAGGTTACACAGCTAGTTTTTTGTGTTAAGTGTCTGAGGCTGGAACTGAACTCAGGTCCTCCTGACTCCGGGGCTGGTGCTTTACTCCCTGTGCCACCTAGCGACCCCCAACAATCCATCTTAGATGCTGAATCCAAGGAAATCAGAATTCACTCTTTTTAAAGAGTATTCTTTTCCTCTTAATATTATTATTATTTTTTTTGCTTTACATACCTTGTTCTTGAAAGAGGCACATATTTTTTTCACAGTAGTACAAAAACTTTTAATATAAAATAGGTCACATCTAGGTGTTATAATACATAAAATGTTTTGTGGCTTACAAAGTGTTTTCCTCAATAACTGTAAGAATTGTAAAAGGTTTAGTGACTTGTCTAGGATCACACAGCTACTATTATAGCACAGCCAGGTGATAGTCATTGAATGAGATGCAGTACAACATAAAGGCTAAATTGAACACTAAATGCCTTGACAAAATTGACATCCAAAATTTAGAAATGAAATTTCTTTCATCCTTATAGTCCACACATATATCCTATTTATCTAGTATATTAAAACTTTGGATAACCAGAATACTCAGACAATAAGTATACTGTTCTACATGGCTAAGAAAACAACTTTTTTCCTCTTAAAAGCATTCTTAACTCTCTCTTAAATTGTTACACACATACTCCAATCCTTTATTTTACTTAGGGTTTAAGTCTATGATTTTCTTAGTTCATGGGATTTCCCCAAAGGAAACAATACAGATAGGCAACTCTTCTGTCACTTGAAGACACCTGTATTGTGAACCAGAGGTTATTTGTCCTAGGTCAGAGAGCCAGTATGTGTCAAAGGTAGGATTGGAATCCAGGTTTTTAAAACTCGGGGTAGGCTCTATATCTAATGCTCCGCACTGTCCCTTATACTGAATATAAAATATACCTAACCATTTTACTGATGACTCAAGATCTTCATTATCATCAGTAATTACTGTACTAAAAGACAAAGATCCCCTCAAATCCAAGTGAGGTATGTAGAAATGTTTGCAGCTACAAAATGTTCCCCAGGAATGCTTTGTTTTTCATTTTTTTGTATCTACCTTTTGTGTTTTCTGTCTTCTATACCATCACTTCTTATTTTCCTTTAAGGTCAGCATGCCCTTTCCCCCTTCTAGCTTAATATAAATTTGTAAAATAGATGATAATCAAGTTTGTGAGGTATATAAGAATGGTGGAAAAAGCTCAAGAGAATATTTAATGGTCTATTTCTGAGTAAAATGCATAAGTTTTATATTACATGAACTCAGTCACATGTGTCTTGGTTGTTCTCAGGATCATTCTACTTTTCCTAATTCTTAGTCATGGAGGTAAAGGTGTCAGATAGCTATGCTACTGTTAATTCTCATACAATGGTTTTCACAGACATTGTAAAAACTACCAGGATACTACCATAAGATCAAAGTGGTTCAAGGAGAGGATTCTGGAAAGAAGGCAGAGTAGGTCAGAAAATTCCAACCTCTCAAGATTTTTCCCCCCAAAAGAGATAAAACAGCACCTTAGGGCAAAGAAAGTGCAGGTAAAAATAAATAAGAATAGGGGCACCACAGGGGTCTTCCTGGGATGATTTTAAAAGATCAGAAGAAAAATCTCAGGAAGAAGCTTGGTCTCCGTGAAGAGTAAACACCTCCAGGGTAGGATATGCTAAAGCGGTGAGCCCTGAGGTTAGTTGGTTTGGGAGGCTGCTTCAACTCAGCCACAGGAACTTTTGCCACCAGAATACTGAAGGGAGTTGGGTATCAGAGCCTGGAAGACTGAGGGAACCTCTGCTGACAAGGAACACCAGACGCAGCTGTGCTGCAAAGAGAAATGCAGGTGAGAAGGAAAGAGTACATGCCCGGTGAGTGCAGAAATTGTGAGGCATAAAGCCCCTGGCTGTGGGTACTTACAGGAAGTTGAAGGTTTGGCTTTGGTTCCTGGCTAGAGGGGAAAACTGAAGATCTAGGAAAAGAGACACCATATCCCAGGACTAGAGGTGATTACAAAAATTAAGCTATTAACACAAAAAAATGCATAGGCAAAAGAGAAAGAATTCAACCATTAAAAAGCTATTATGAGAATAGAGAAGAATGGGGGTTCATCTTCAGAGGAGGATATTGAAATAAAGAAACCTCCTAGTTCTATGGGGCGGCTACCTGGCGCAGTGAATAGAGCACTGGCCCTGTAGTCAGGAGGACCTGAGTTCAAATTTGACCTCAGAGACTTAACACTTAACTAGTCATGTGACCTTGGGAATTCACTTAACCCCAATTGCCTTCAAAAAATTAAGAAACCCCCTTCTACCTCAAAGAGTAACATCAAATGGTCACCTACCTCAAAAGAATACATAGAAGATATTTAAAAAGACTTTAAAAATCAAACGAGAGAGGAGGTAAAACTAAAGAAAAAATAAAAATAATCCAAGAAAAACAAGATGAAAAAAAAAAATCAACCAATTAGAAAAGATCCAGAATCTTATAAAAGAAAATGACACCTTGAAAATTAGATTTGGGAAAAGTGAAGTCAACAAAATTATAAGATATCAAGAAATAATTAAACAAATATATGGAAATAAAAAAACATATAAACAAATAATGGAAAAATAGAAGAGAAAGTGAAACATAAGAAAAACAATAGATCTGGAGAATAGATCAAAAAAGAGAAGACATAAAAACAATCAGACTAACTGAAAGCTATGATCAAAAAAGAATCTTGATATAATAATACAAGATATAGTTAAAGAAAATTGTCCTGAATCATTAGAACAAGGGGGAAAAGTAGAAATAGGAAAAAATCAACCGATCACCACTTAAAAGAGATCCTATGAGGAAAACTCATAGGAATATTATAGTCAAATTCTGAAACGCCCAGCTCAATGATAAAATATTAAAGGCAACAAGAATAAAACAATTTAAATATGATGGTGCCACAATAAGAATCACACAAGATGCAGCAGTAGAGACATTAAAAGACTGAAGAGCAAAAGAACTGGGGCATACCCAGAAAAGTTAAGCACAATCTTGAATGAAATGGACAGTTGATCAACTGTCAGACTTTCAAGACTTTGTTTAAAAAAAAAAAAACAACAAACCTGAACTTAATAGAAAATGTGACATACAAGAACCAAGAAAAACAAAAGGTATGTACCAAAGATGATTACAAGGAATTCAATGACAGACTGTTTACTTTTATATTTGTAAAATGCAAAATATATGTCCAAGATTCTTATTCATAATAATTATTATTATATTAATAAATTATGTTATATTAATTAATGATGTGTAATAATCAAAATAACATTAATAACAAGGCTAAATAGTTAACAATAAAGAAATAATAAATAATAAGACTAAATTAATAATTAATGCAATATATAAATATAATAAGGAAGATTGGGGAAAACCTGAGCATGACATGAATTTAAAAAGTAAAAGCATTTATGAACAGCTAAAAAGAGAAGTTATTTTATACAAATGGGGTACAAGAGTAAGAACTGATACAGAGGAATTAGATGGGGAAGGAAGGCTGGTAGTTCCTATAACCTACCTTCATTAGGAATGGGTTTAAGAGGGAAAATAATACATCTCTATCTAGAATAGTATAAAAGTCTTCTAAATTCAGAAGAAATGAAACAGTAAGGAGATAGGGAGGAGGGAGAGGACAAGGGAGGGATCTTTAGAGGGGAGGGTGAGGGAATGGGTTAAAGGGGGCTATAGAAGGGTGTTTAGATTTTTGGGAATGGGAGGGTGAGGGAGGGATCCTTGGAGGGGGGGGTAGGCAAGTAATAGGAGAGTAAGGTAGCGGGCAGAAATAAAGTAGAAGAGGCAGGAAGGATAGGAAACGAGATATGTACAAACATAAAAAGAAAGATCAGGAGTAGAATTTGTTTGGGAAAGTATATGTCTATATATGTATATAAATATGCATATATCTATAGCCACAGAGAAATATGTCTGCACTTAATTGTAGCCTTCTGGGAAGAGGAAGAAAAAAAGAACAAAGTAAAAAAGTGCACAGTAGAGAACAAAAGAAAACTTACAAAAAAAAACAAAGAAAAGATGGACAGTTCTTAACACAACATGTAGTATTTATCATACAGGCTTTCTTAAAATGAAAATTTATTGTTATATACTTTGTTCTGCTACATGCACATGACATGCTTTCCCCCCTTACTTTGCATTTAAGTTCCAATATTTAAGCTTATGATATGTTTTTGTTTCTTTTCTCTATTCTGTGTTCTGGTGTTTGAGTGTAAAATTGGGAAAAAAAAAAGATCAAGGCAGTTCATGAGAACTATTTCAAATATTTATAATACAACTTGACATATAATTATTTTTAGGCCAAAGGTAGTCTGCTTAATTGAAGTTCACTTAAATTAGTTCTCAGGGAATCCATAAAAAAAATGACACAAAAATAGCAGATTATGATACTAGAACTAGATTCTTATTTGTTTCTCCTAACAGCCAAATTAAATAAGCAACGCAACTATAAGCAACACCATCCTTATTTTAGATTTGAAGAAATAATTTCAGTGTGACTTGCTTAAAGTCACAAAGGGAATCCCATAGCAAAGAGGAGACTCAAAGCAATTCTCCTGTGTCTAGTGGTCTTAATGCTACAGCAAGCTGCCTCAGAGTTTCTATTTACATAGCACTTTAGAAGTATAAGGTGCCCCATAGGTGAGAACAGATTGGGGGAAGGGATATTCAATGGGCTTACTATTTTGGGGTGGGGGTAGGGGAAAAACAGGGAGAAAAAATTGTAACTCAAAATCTTGTGGAAATGAATGTTGAGAACTAAAAAGAAATAAATTTTTAAAAAGTACAAGATACTCACACAGATCTCATCAAACCCTAACATTCCTGTGAGGCAGGATTGTTAAAAGTGTCCTTACGTTCATCATATGAAAGACAGTGTGGAGTAGTGGACAAAAAGGCCACCTTGAAATCAGTAAGACCTGGATTCAAATTCCCCTGCTGACACATACAGGCTCTGAAACCCTGGGTAAAATTCACTGAGCTTTTTTCAGAGTACTAGGCAAATAATGTAAGTTGCAAAGAAGGTTCTGGCCTTTACTTATTGAGGAAAGTTTCCTTACTTGGGAATTCCCTATACCAATGAAATAGGAGGTCTACTTCAATCCTTAGCCCCATCACACTTATGAAACAAGTGAGATTTGAAAAGGTTAATAAACAGTATGCCCAAAATTATACGAACAGCCAGTAAGTGGGAGAATATAGATTCCAAGCTGTCTTCTTACAAGTTCTTTCCATTATATTATATTGTTACAATATTCTCTAAACTTAAAGAATTTGGGGTCAGCTGTCATACTGTGCTGTCCTTATTGTCTGGAATGCAAGTAACAAGTTAATACATAATAGTACATGTATACATTAATACAGAATAGTGATCAACAGATTGCTAGACTCTTTTGTCAAACACTATTTCAATTTGAGCTTAGCCTAAATGCAACAGTTTGATTATTCTCATAGGAACAATATATGAAGCAGGCTGAGGCTGAATAACTATATGTATACAATGGAAATCAATGGATAAATAGTCTCCAATAAATTCACTTTACAGGAAATTTATAGCATGCATCTACTTTCCTACTTAAAAGGATATGTATATCATGAAATGGAAAAAAAGGACATAAACAGTAGCTAGGTATATGATGAAACTGCTGATAAAACTGGAAGGTATAAAAGAAAAAGGCAGAACAGTTCTAAGATTATCAAAAAAGTGAGGCGTGACCCCAATTATGATATGCTTTATCTATTACTGGCTACTATCAAACTAATTGCCAACTCCAAAAGGAAGCTACAAAAAAAGCCTTTGATCAAAGAAGCAGCTAGAGACAGGATCAAGATAATAAAGAAAGTTCCAACTATGGATCTGTTAAGGTATGTTGAAAAGTCAAGTCATATTTGTCAAGGTGTGCACTGCTATCACAGCTCTACATATAACATTTAACCTCGATCTCTCAAAAGTTAAGTGGAATAGTTGGAATGATAAGAAAAATTTGGGCCCCCTTACTGTCACAATCATTAATTTAATGCAATTAAATTTTAAAAATTAAAATGATTTAGGCTTTATTTATATGGCTTTGTGGAACTATATAATAAAATAATGTTTCCTAGATGCCAGTGGAATTCCTCAATAAGGAATTGGGGCAGCCAGGTGGTGCAGTGAATACAGCACTGGCCCTGGAGTCAGGAGGACTTGAATTGAAATCCTGCCTCAGACACTTGACACACTTACTAGCTGTGTGACCTTGGGCAAGTCATTTAACCCCAATTGCCTTGCCCTTAAAAAAAAGTTCTTTAATATGTATTTTTATAATGTTCTTGAAAGAGAACATTGTTAAGGAAAGCACTATTTAAAAGTGTTGATATTTCACAGCATATGATACTAAGGAGTGGGGCTATAAATGTAAGGCCCGATACAGTTCAATTCAGCAAACATTAAGTACTTTTGCACTTAATGCACATTAAGTGTGTATCTATGAAGTAGGCAGTGGACAGTGCACTGGGCCTGGGGTCAGAAAGACCTGAGTTCAAATCCTGCAGTTGTGTGGAAGATAGATTGGAGAAGAAAGACTGGAGATAGGAAGACCAATTAAGAGGTTACTGGAATAATTCAGTTATGAAGCTAATGTGATGGGATACTATTATGCTATAAGAAATGAAGGTGACAATTTCAAAGGAACCTGAAAAGATTTGTATATCCTGATACAGAATAAAAATACAATAATATTACTGCAAATACAAACAACTTAGAAAAACTTTAGAACTCTGACGATCAATGCGATGACTAACCATGATTCACAGGATTCATGATGAAGTATGCTACCCACCTCCTGAGAGGTGATGAACTCAATATGGCAGATTGCGACTTTGGGGATTTATTGTGTTCATTATATGTGTCTGTAACAAGGGTCTTGCTTTTTTTTTTTTAAATTGGGAGGGAGAGAGGAAAAGAGGTAGAAGGGTGGAGAAAGTGGATTTTTGTTGATTAAAAATTTGAAAAGTTAATTTTAAAAAATTGGGCCTGAACTAGGGTAGAGGCTCTGTGAATAGAGAGAAGCAGGTTGGTGTGGAAGTACTAGACAGGACTTGGCAACTGTCAGTTAGGATGGGTGGAGACTGACTCCAAGGTTGGAAACTTAGATAAATGACAGTGCCATCAACAGAAACGGGGAAGTCTAGAGGAGAGCTTGCTTTAGGGGAATATACAAGTTCTATTTTGCACATGTTGAGCTGGAGATATTTATGGCACATCCAGATAAGAGATGTCCAGCAGTTTGCAATAAGGAACTAGATCAGGAGAGGGATAGCAACAGATATATAGAGGTGTAAGTCACCTACATAGAGCTAATGAAATTATCAAGAAAATTTAGAGAGGGTAAAAAAATTTAGAGGCAGAAAAGAGGGTTCAGGACAAGCATTGGGAAAAAACCACATTTAATAAATGGGAACAAGAGGATGACTCAACAAAGCAACATGTAAATTTAGGTCAAAAAGATTGCTAAAGAAACCCAAGGAAAGAGGGTGTAGGAGGAAAAAATGGTCAATAGTATCAAAAGTCTCAGATAAGGAAGGGGAAAAGACCACTGGAGGTAGCAGTTAAGAGATTACTGTTAACACTGGAGATAGCAGCTTCAGCTTTGGTGGGGTCGGAAATTGAAAAAATCTTTGAGGAAAACTAATTGAACAAGGACTTGTCACCCAAATACACTATCAAAAGGAATAAGGTGGCCTCTTACCACAACTACTCTTGAACCAATACAGCAGGAACACTGCTTGTAGATTTAGAGGACCTGGGTTCTAACCCTCCCTCTTGAGGTTTAATCCTTTGGGAAAATGGCTTCAGGCAAGTCATATAATTCCAGCCTGGGTCAAAGTATCTTCATCTGTAAGATGAAGGGACTGGATTAGACATCTATGGAGCCTCTCCAGTTCAACATCTATGATCCTATGGTTGCCTATACTGTTAGTGGAGAAGCCAAGAAAACACATGGCTGTAGCCCAATACCCAGTACTGCCTGAGACTCTTTTTCTAGCTGGGGAACCACTAAGGGGCTCAACTAAGGGTTCTTAAACCTTACTTAAATTATGGGTCATTTCGGCAGTCTGGCAGAGACTATGGACCATTTCTTAGAATACTCATCGCACACATTAATAATTAAAAGAAATTCTAAACTTTAGAGGTTAGTGAAAAAAAAAAGACTTAAATTTCCCCCCATCAAGTACACAAAATCCATCCATGGACCCCCTCTACCTACCAAGCTCAGAACTTCAAAGCTGAACAGATAAGACAATATATTTTTTTAAAGACTGGCAAGAGAATAACTGTAGTGCAAGAAACTGTTCTAAATACTTCACTGAGACCTAGGTTCTAGTCTTGGCTTTGTCATTACTAGTTGTATTACCTTAGACAAACTGCCTGACTAATTACATATGTCATACATGAACATTCCATTTTCATAAAAGTACAATAAAGTGTACTTATTAAAACTCTAATAGTCTAAATTTAATTACAAGGAATTTCAAGGTCCCCTTGTATTGGCAAGCTAAACCAGAGTTTGTTAATCCCACGGTGGGATGGACTTGATGTGATGGAAGGGGGATGAACAGGGAGGAGCTGGTGCCCTGTATAGGGAAAAGCCCAAGCTGAGAGATGCCCGAAGAATTTCTGGGAGGAGCATTGTGGAGGCAGAGAGAAAGAGAGAACTTCTGGGAGCAAGAATGCCAGTCAGATCTGCGTAGGAATTCTGAGGACCACCTGGAGCTGCCAAGAACTGAGGAAGCACGACTGTAGTGCCAGTAGTTTGACTGTTTTGATGTTACTTTGTCAGATCTGTTTGTTGATGGAGGCCTCCGACCCTGTTGTTGGGTCTAGGTTGATTTCACAGGCTTCTAGAAAGTGAATTGACAAGGATGCCAACAATGCACATGAATGCTGTGGTGGCTTTGTTAAGCTTGGTCTTCCCAGGAGCAGAAACCGTGGGAAGGGGAACCATGGAAACTGAGAATCTGCCTGCGTCAAGATGAAAAGAGCTCTCCTTGTGTACTTAATGCTGCCTGCTGATATTGTAACCTAGTTGTGACCTAGGGGTGCATGGCCTTTGTGCTTTGTGATTGACTAAATGAATGCACCTTGTTTAAAAGAGAACTTTAACCTTTGTACTTTGTGACTGAATTGAGGACTTACTAAATGACTGAGTTACTAAACGAAAGTACTTTGTTTAAAACTATTTGACCACTTTGATGAAAACCATGTGGTCATTTTAGTGTTAAGATGTTGAGTTGTGACATGGTGAATGCTGTATTTGATTTTCTGTGAATGTTTTGCCTTAATTTGTTCCTGAATAAATGGAGAGTTCACTATGCTTGTAATCAGAACCTTGAAGGTTCACAGCAGCAGTCCTTTGGAAAGCTGCTCATGCATGGCATTACATAATTCCAAATCAATGAGCATCATTTAGTACCATCTATACAGTATGTTCCAAAAGTTTTAATGCAATTTTAAGGTTGTAGCAGTTTAAAAATACACTAAGATTTTTGCGAAATCTCTATATATCAGGCTACTGTGCTAGGTACAAGGGATAAAATGACAAGAAAATCTCTACTTTGAAGGAGCTTACATCCTACTGGAGAAGACAATTTATACATAAGAAAAGTATGTATAAAATAAATACAAGACAAAAAATTAAAAATTAAAATTAAAGGGGTGGCTAGGTGGTGCAGTGAATAGAGCTCCTGGAGTCAGGAGGACCTGAGTTCAAATTCGGCCTCAGACACTTAACACTTTACTAGCTACGTGGCACTTGGACACTTGTCCCCAATTGCCCTACCTTCCCCCCTCCAAAAAGCAATAAATAGACAAATAAATAAATAATATAAGGCAAATACCCTGTATTTCATTCCCCTACAATATAAGTTCTTTGAGAGAAGAAATTGTTTCATTCTTTGAATCTTTATCTCTAATATTTAGCACAGTATCTAATACACAAAAGGCATTTAATAAATTCTCTGTGATTAATGGAAAGTAGTTAGATAGAAGGGCATTAGTGGAAGAAAAAACTTCAGGTGGAACGTAGTGCAAGAGATGCATCTTGAAAGAAGCAGATGAAGAGGAAGGAGTTCCAAGCATAGTGTCTTCTAAAATGCCAAGAGTTGGGAGATGAATTGTCTTGTACTAGGAACAAACAACAAAAAGGCCTGTGTCACTGAATCAGAGTACATGGAGTGGAGTAAGGTGTAAAAAGACTGGAAAGGTTGGAAGAAGACAGATTATGAAGAGCTTTAAAAGCAAAACAGAGAACTTTACATTTAATCCTAAAGGTAATAGGGAGTGTTTATTGAATAGGAAGAAGATGTGATCATATTTCCAC
Organism: Petaurus breviceps papuanus; assembly: GCF_028583685.1. Lineage (NCBI taxonomy): Eukaryota > Metazoa > Chordata > Mammalia > Diprotodontia > Petauridae > Petaurus > Petaurus breviceps. The sequence goes on from NW_027187358.1 coordinate 21,675,505, forward strand.
TTTAGGAAGATCAATCTGACAGCTGAGTAGAAGACAGACTGAAGTGAGAAGAAACTTGAGGCAGAAAACTATTGCAATAATACAGGTGTGAGGCGATGAAGGCCTGTACCAGGGTGGTAGCTGTTAGAGAAGAAAAGGAGTAGAAGAGAAATGGTAGAATTGATAGGACACAACAACTAGCTGATTCTGGGGGTGTGGGATGAGTGAAAGTGAGGAGCTGAGAATGACAGTTTGCCAACCTTTGTAACAGGGAAGATCTACCTTTGACAATATGGAAGTTGAGAAGAGGGGAGGAGTGGGGAGGGAATTATAATTAATTCAGTTTTAGATATAATGAAATTACAATTTTGAATTTGAAGACGTCCTATAGAAAACTGGAGATGAGATTGGAATTCGAGAGATTAGGGCTGAACAAACACAGCTGAGGCTCATCTGAATAAAGATGATAACTGAATCTATAAGAGCTGATAAGACAACCAAACAAAACAGTAGTATAGAGGAAGAGCAATTATCTGTTGGGATTCTGACCATGAAAATGCACTGTCCTTTTTAACCACTTGTGATTTTTTTTTCATTGAAAGTAGCTCCCAATGATGAGCTTCCTCTACCAATGCAGATTAGCACCTTCTCTGCAAATTACAGTATTGGACTATTGACAGATGACTTGACTAGTATGTGCACTTAAACCCAGCTCTTTCTGACACTGAGACTAAATCTCTACTGCATCATGTTGCCTCAACTGCAAATGATGAAAAAGAATTTGGTTCCGGCCTCAGACACTTAACACCCACACAAAAAAACTAGCTGTGTAACCTTGGGCAAGTTACTTAACCCCAACTGCCCTCCAAAAGGCAAAAAAATAAAAAAAAGCATTTCCATATTGACTGCCAAGTCCACAGAAAAGATTAACACTTTATGCTATTCATTAAATTCTATCCTACAGAAGTTTTAAAATGCTTACTTATATATAAAAAAGCAAAATCAAAACCTCTATAAGCAGATTCACTGTAAAAACATTATGACTAGGGTGGCTAGGTGGCACAGTGAATAGAGCACTGGCCCTGGAGTCAGGAAGATCTGAATTCAAATGTGGCCTCAGACACATAAGGCTAGCCATTTGACCTTGGGCAAGTCACTTAATCCCAATTGCCCTGCCCTCCCCCTTCAAAAAAGCAGAAAACAAAAACAAAACATTATGATCATTTATAATAAAAGAACTGTACCTGGCAAATTTTTTCCCAGATCTCATCACAGCCAGCCTTCTCCTGAAAACTCAGAGCCAGATCATAGTTTTCAGCTTCTGACCAAACAATTAATGTATCCTGTTTAAAAATAAAGATTTTCTTCCCTTAAAATTTATGGATAAAAACATATTTAAAGTAATGCATGTTAAAGAAACTACTCAACATAATTAAAAATTAAATGTAGTTTTAAGAAAAACTGGTATACATTAAGTAGTAAGAAATAATAAGCAGAACACTGAAAACATTCAAGTTATTCATTCAGACATTCATTATTATCATTCATATATTATTCATTAACATGATTTATTTCATGCAGTTTCTAAGATTAATCTATATCATATCATCCTTTGAATATTCAAATTACTTAAGAACAAAAATAAATAGTTCTAAATTAAATAAACAACTTTCTAAAATAACATGGGCTAAATTTTTTTTAATCTCTTATAGGTGGCAGAAAAGTAGATTTGAGTAACCTGGCTGGTAAAATTATGTAATAGGCTGATGTTTGTCATCGTTCTCCATTCATCTCCTTTCCTCACTTCCAAAGGCCAACCAACCTGTGTCTTGTTTTTCCACTTAGCAGATTGGCCACTAATTCTTGCTAAGGTATTAAAATAATAATTGCAGCTGACATTTACATAAAAATCATAAAATGCTTTACCTACAATATTTCATTTGATCATCACAAACAAGCCTATGAGATAATTTACTAATAAACCAAGTATTTTAAAAAATAAAGACAAGGTTCACAGAAAGTGACTTTCCCATGTCACCTATTAAGTGTAAGAGTAAGGAGTCATGTCTTAAACTATGTCTTAAAAAGTATAATCTTTCTAAGAATATTTGGGGAGATCCCTAGTCAAAAAACCATTCAATACAGGTAAGACTGAAATGCAATTTGTCTAAAGGTATTACTGACATTATTTGGATAAAGAGCTACCTACTTTATTAATTAAGGCCAGGTCTGAACATGGCAGGTCAAGTTGTACATAGAGGTTTATGAGTGGCCAATGTGAGGATAGCTCACCACATCTATCCTCTTCCCTCAAGTATACCTTGGCTTCCAGAATCATAAGGGAAGTTTCCCTTGAGGTGTTACAGGGTCAACTTTTACCAATGGTCCACACTTATAGAGGCCTCTTCAAAGAGTAGCTTGCTTATTTTGTAGAAAAGATTAGAAAACATTAACAAATACAAGTTTTATAAACTAATTTTGGAAAATACATGCTGGTTGTTTTGATTTCACGTTCATAATCACTTCATCCATCAGTTTCTTAGGATCGAAGAGTCATAGATCTAATGTTAGAAAGCACCTCAGATGAGGGCATCTAACCCAAGTCCCTCATTTTATAGTTGAGGAAACTAAAGTACCATGAAGTTAAGTGACTTGTCTCAAGTCATAAAGATACTAGGCATTACAGGTGGAATTTAAAACCAGGTCCTTGGACTTCAAAGTCAGTGTCCTCTCTCCAAGGTTTGTTTCGTTTCCTTGAGGCTATTACATGCCCAAATCATATACAGTGCTGAAGTTTAGTTCCAGTCAGAACATTTCTATCTGGTTTATAAATATAACACAGTTCGCCCTCTTTTTCCCTTATAACTATTCATGTTTTAATTTCCAAATGTTTCTCTTCTCTTGCAGGGTCATGAATAAAATGTCATTAAGTATAGGAAGTCATGTGGTGATTACATATTCTAATGTTCACATAACTTTTCCTTTTAATATTAACTTCAGCTAAGCCAAATTCTTCATTCACAATAAATACTGGTATCATACATCTTTAAAAGTTAATATAGTAAATGTAAAAGTATCTAAAATGTTCTATCAGTAAAAGCAAATGAGATCACAATATAGAACCTAGACAAGGTTTCCTTAAGAAATACACACATGCTTTTGCATTATTAACTTAAGTTTCATTTTTTTAATCAATAAAAATTTGCTCTCTCTCTCCCTCCACCCACATTAGGTTGTGAGCAATGTATCCTTATCTAGTTCTTTATCACAATTTGTTTAGCTTTTTTTTTTCCTCTTAACACCCATGCTTGAACTCCAAAGACTCTACCCAGCTCTGGTCTTTTCATCAGGAATGCTTGGAAGTCCTCTATTTCCTTGAAGATTAATCCCCGCCTACAGCATTACACTCAGTTTTGCTGGGTAAGATAAGTCTTGGTGGAAAACTTATATATCCTTTGTCTTCTGGAATGTCACATTCCAAACATTCTGCTCCTTTATAAAGGTAGCTACTGTAGGACCTTGACTTGAGGCTCCCTGGCACTTCAATTCTTTCTAACTACTTACAGTACTTTTTCTTTGACTTGGAAGTTCTGAAAATTGGTACCAAAATGTTCTAGGGAGTTTTCGTTTTGGAGATTCTTTCAGGAGGTGACTGGTAGATTTTTTGCACTATGAGTCTAAAACATCTGGCCAGTTTTGAAAATTTCTTGAACTATGATGTCTAGTTTCTTCTTCTGGTCATGGATTTCAGGTAGTCCAATAATTCTTGATGTGTTTCCTAAGTTATATCTTTCTGTTACAAGATACTTTACATTTTCTTTTTTTCAGTCTTTTTACTTTATTATCGTTAATATTTCTTGCTGTATCATGGAGTCATTGGCTTCTGTATGGGTCATTCTACTTTTCATTGGTATTTGTTGCTTGGGCAAAGCTTTATACCACTTGTGCTAAGTTAATTAATTATCTTTCTAGGGGAAGCTAGGTGGCTCAGTGAGTAGAGTGCTGGCCCTGGGGTCAGAAGGACCAGAGTTCAGATCCTGCCTCAGACACTTAACACACACAAACAAAAAACCTAGCAGTGTGACCTTGGGCAAGGTACTTAAACCCAATTGCCTTCCAAAAAGCAAAAAAAAAAAAAAAAAAAAAAAAAAAAAAACAAATTAACTAAAAAAAAAAAAAAAAAAAAAAAAAAAAAAAAAAAAGATAATTCTAATTAGAAAATTCTAATGATAAACAGAAAGAATACTGAAATGCAGTTTGGTGAGAAGAGCATGGGACCTGACAATTTGAATCCTGGCTCTTTCACATAAATGCTTGTGACTTTGGGCAAGTCTCTTCACCTTGATGGGCTTCAGGTTCTTCACCTATAAACTAAGGTTGAACTAGATTATCTAGAATGTCCCTTCCAGTTCTAAACCCTGTGATCTTATATAAAATGTAAAAACAACCCCCCCCAATCAACTTTGTTCAACAGTTTATCTAATTAGCAATTATCCTAACAATACTGATAAATTAAAACAGGCCTTCAAAACATCAGTGAATTGCGGTCTGCCTAATTACTCCCAAAGGACTGTTATGATATCATTTTAGCATATGTGAAAGTCTTTTGAAAAATTTTGTATCATTTAACTTTGAAAACTATATTCCCTTAATGTTAACTAAATGATGGCTCAAGGCCTTCACACTAGCACATATGATCTAAGTTATCACGAAAGATTAATGCCTACCTACAGCAAAATTTTATAGCTGTCAAGAGGTGGCTCAGGAGATAACTGTGCTGGGTTGAGCCTGGAAGATTGGAATTCAAATCCTGCCTCAGAATTGTGACCTCAGCTGTGTGACCATATGCAAGTCACTTAACTTTTGTGAACATTAGTTTCCTCATCTATAAAATGGGGATAATAGCATCCATCTAGTTTACAGTGTTATTGTGAGGACCAAATGAGATAATTTATATGAAGTGCCCTGTAAACATTAAAAAAACTAAATGTGTGCTATTATTATTAATTTTTGGCATTAAAAACATGCCTTTAAAAAAATGTTAAAAAGTGGCCTTGGACCTCCCTGCTTGTTGCACCCTAGGCATCTGCCCGCCTTGGATACCTCTAATTTGAGCACAAGTTACAAACAACAAGGTAGCATCATTACCAGACTACCAAGTAGACAGTCTCTGCTTGGATATGTATTATTATAAAAAATTATTACAACCTTCCCTTAAGCCCCCAAGGGCACCAAACCTTCAGAAAATCACCTAAACTTTCTGAATAAGAGATCTGATCCCCAGTCAGGAAGACCTCAGGTTCAAATTCCACCTGTGACAAATAGCAGTGTGTAGTCACCATTCAGTGTCCATTCAGTGCCCTATGTGATTCTTTAAGACAATATAGCTTCCAGAATAGTTTCTGATCTGTATTGGTAAAGGGAGTTTCTACTAAGAATTCTTTGCACTAATAAAATCCCCAGACAAAATTTTTAAAAACCAACACTTAAATATGAAAATATTTTAATTAGCAACACCCTATAAAAGTTAAGAGAAGGAAAAATTAATGCCTGTAATTATAACAGCACTTGTGGGAAACAGGTTTTAGACATTAACAGTATCCATATGAATATTTCATTTCATCCAAATGAAAATGAAGAAGTATCAATGATAGCACATTCACTGAAGCTCTCTATAAGCATAGCAAAGCAAAACACTAAGGTATGAATGAACAACGAATGGGCAGCAACTACTCCTCAATCCAAAAGAAGTTCTTTAACACAGATAAACCCCAAACTGGCTGAATGTGCAGGAGGATTATTTTGGACCTAAACCTTTCTGTTGTACTTTTTTTATTACTCAGAGTAATTACACCTTGGGCCGCTAGGTAGCACAGTGAATAGAGCACTGGCCCTGGAGTCAGTAGAACCTGAGTTCAAATCCGACCTCAGACACTTAACACAAAAAACTAGTCGTGTGACCTTGAGCAAGTCACTTAACCCCAACTGCCCTCCAAAAAGCAAAAAATAAAAAAGTAAAAAAAAAAAAAAGGAATTATACCTACTCAAGTTATTCTCTCCTTCCCTTCTGCCCCCAACTCCCTGCTCTTCCAGGGTATAAAATACACAGTATCAACACTATTTAACAGCACATAGCTACACATAATCCACTCTCTCACCCTCACCTTTGCAAGATTCAGAGCTTCACATAGTTTGGTAAGAACAATCATTGCTAAGGAAAAGAATGCGAGGTTGACACAAAGAATGTTCCAAACCAGAATGGGGAATCCTCCACTGACTTTATCCTGAATACTCAGGAAGATGTTAAGTATAGTGAACTACTGAGCATTCGAGGTAGTCTTAACTACTTCGTAAGTACTCTTTGCTGCTTCATGATGGCAAAAATTGTTTCTACTTCACTGGAACATTATTACTTCCTTAGTTTACAAGTCCGGCAGGAAATAAATGAGAAGATTGACACTTTAAAACATTTTCTCACCACCATGAAAAATGGAGAGAGAAAAAACTCAGGGAAGAATAAAGGGTAGTTTTACTTATGCTGGTCCTTGGAAACAGTATGAGAAGACGTATCAAAAAGGCCTTCCTAAATGAGAATTTTACAATGCTATTTTATTATTAAAGATATCCTTTTGTGTGTGTGGTGGTGGGGGGAAGGATGGGTAGAGGAACTCAATGAGAATATTTGGTCCTATAATTTCATTTGCGTAATGACAGTGAAAGAGAGTCTGGAGCTACTTAAGGCACCACAGTGCAGTTCAAGTTCTGCTTGTAACACATTAAATGTGTGACCTTGGGCAAATCATTATTTGCTATAGTCATATCTTTTTTATTTTTTTCAAAGTCGTATCTCTTAAGATTTAAAATTGCATACAGATCAAACCTGTATGACTAGAGGGAATTTACACATTAAGAAATTCCCCATAACAATGTAATCCCAAGAACAGGGCAAAAAAACTGAAAATAAACAAAAAAGAAATCCCACCCATAAAAGGTAACACACACACATACACAATTTGTACTGTAGAGCTGGAAGGTGATTTAGTCTGATATTCGGGGGTGTGTGTGGGGGGAAGGTCCCCATGCCTTTTAATTAATAGATTAATAGCTGAAAAGAATCTTCAGGATAATCTAGTCCAACTCTCTCATTTTAGAGATTAAGAATTTCTACTGTATCATGGTACTCTATGGGGAGATCCAATAAGAAGTTTTTCTTTCCATCAAGCCTAAATTTTCTCCTCACAATTTCTACCCACTGCTCCCAATTCTCCTTTCTAGAATTAAGCAGAACAAATCATTCTACCAACTATGAATTATGTGTTGCATTATCTAACCCACATTTCTTCATCATTTATTACAAGAACAGCATATGAGAATTTATTAAATGTTTGCTAAAATCTAAGCAAACTATCATTTGCAGAATATCTCTGATCTAAACAGTTTTAGAATCCTTAGAACTAGGAACCTGGTCAGGAATCAAAGATGCCAAGGTCAACCACTGCATCCTGGGCCATCACCAGTTGTCTTGAATTTTGTTTTGCCACTGGACTTGGATGAGTCAGGAAGAGAAAGTGAGGCTGATGACTTCATGAAACTCTGCCTCACTTAAATCCAAAAATCCAATTCTCATGCAAGGCATCTCATGTGTGATGTCACTGGTCCTCTTCAAAAACGAAGAAGGAACAACAAAGTTTCTTTCAACATGTTCATCATCCAGACCCTCTGACAACTTTCTAGAATTTTTACAAGAAATAAATTTCAATGGCTTAATATTTGCAGACTCCATTCCATTCCCTCCATCTTTTAAAAAAAAATAGGGATATTTGCTTTTCGCTATTCCTATGGATACCTCTGCATGTTCTTCACAATCATCACTGACATAACATTTCTAACTTTTTTTAGTACCTTAGGATGGAGGTTAGGCTTGATGACCTGAATTTATCAAGGGCAAAAAATAGCTCTTCTTTTATCAGTCTTTATCTTGGGTTTCAACTATATTAGCTATTTTTGTTCTGTCTCTTGCAGTACAAAGATCATTCTTCTCAGAAAGGAAAAAAGAAGCAAAGAGTTGAAGATATTTGCTTTCTCTCATGCCTGTCTTTTATCATTGTCCCATCAACTTTGAGCAGTCCCACTTTCTATAATATAGCTTAAAAAATTACAACCCCCTTTTTGTTGTCCTTAGTTTTTCTCATTATCCTTGGCTTATTATGAGCATTCTGAGACACTATTCTAAAAGGACATTTTTAAAAAATCATCCTGTTGAGTATCTTTCCTTTCATCTTTCAGTCTCTTTAAAATCTAAGTCAGTTGATGGGTTCCTTGTACATTTCACACAGGTCTCTTTAAGATGATTTTCCTCTTCTTTTACCTTACTTCCCTTAGTGTCTTTAGAAATTCATTCTTGAAAGGTCCTATAAATATCAAAATATTAGTATCAGCAAATTTTGTGGTAGCAAACAAAAAAAACCAGGGGGCAGCTAGGTGGTGCAGTGAATAGAGCACCAGCCCTGGAGTCAGGAAGACCTGAGTTCAAATCCGGCCTCAGACACTTGACATATTTACTAGCTGTGTGAACTTGGGCAAGCCACTTAACCCCAATTGTCCTGCCTTTCCCTTCTCAAAACAAAAAAACAAAAAAAATAAAAATAAAAAAACCCTAGAAACAAAGTGGATGCCTATCAGCTAGGAAATCCTGAACAAAGATAATGAAATTTATAATCAAATATGAGGAACTTATAGAAACTTGGGAAAACTCGTATGAATTGATATGGAGTGAAGTGAAAAATAAACATAATAACTAAAACAATGTAAATGAAAACACTAAGATTCAGTTTAGCTCTGATTGTTATGACCGACCAATCTTGGTACCAGAATGATGATGAAACACCCCACTCTCCTCTCAATTGCAATTACCAACCTTTTAATCTTGACACTGATTTGGCCATCACGCCTTTAAGTTTCCTTGAATGGGAGAGGAAAGGTGATTAAAGGTACTAGTATAAAAACAAAGGACAACAAAACTTAAGTTTTTTTTTTTAAAGTTCCACAAAGTCGTTGGCCTTTTTAAATGTATTAACACTCTTGAGAACTTCCTATCTGTTGGGACTTACTTTTAAGTCATTGGATTATATACCCAACCTCTCTCAACTCAAAAATCTGTTCTCCTGAAATATAGGGTAAAAGTCAGACTATGCCCCTCTTTTTATCTCTATCACAAATTCTAAGATGAAATAGAGGCAAAGGAATAAACATTTATGTAGCACTTGCTACATGCCAGGGACTGTGCTAAGAACTTTATAAATATTATCATATTTAAATAGCCATTTTCTCTAATGTAATTTCATCATTTTCTAATACAGTAATCAACTCTTACTTTCTGGTGAAACTAAGACATTGTTCGTTTCTCTACCTTTCAAAAGATATTATCATGAAAGCCTATTAAGATATTATAAGCTCAGTCAGGATGTCCTGAGTTCAGTTCCGGCCTCAGACACTTAACACACACAAAAAACTAGCCGTGTAACCTTGGGCAAGTTACTTAACCCCAACTGCCCTCCAAAAAAAAAATATATATATATATTATAAGCTCCTCTATTTTTGAAAGACAGTGCATGCTAGCCTATATCCAGTTAAATGAAGTCCTCTTACACTTTAATATCATGCCTCTGTGTCAGTCTTATGACTTGTTTTCCAAACTCTCAGATACTTCTCTGTCTAGGTTACCTGTGGTATATTCCACTGACAAAAGAACTTCTGTTTCTGTCTGTTATCTTAAACCAAATATTCTCTGGTGATATCTGGATCTTGAATTACTTCATATAAGTATAGCTTCTAAATATGCTAAGCTATCCTCCTGCCCCATCCACCAAGGCTTTACCTACACTGTTTCTTTTGAATATGGTAAATCTTTCAAAAATAGTATTACTTAATCATGAATCTCATCTTGCCAAGTCTCAGGTCACCAAGACACAGGTGATAGTCAATTTCCTTTCCCTGTATTAATCTTTTTAATTCCTCTTATTATGCATATTATATATAATTTGTATATAGAAATCTATAGCCATGTACAAACGGCTCTTTTTTAAATTTTTCTCTTATTAACTTGTGCATATCTTTGTTACTATAGCTTACAGCATCTATCTAGCTGAGATGAAAAGGGACCTTTATCCATATCTGGGTCCTACCTCTTTCCCCCCTTCTATTCTCACACTATCTACCCACAATTTACTGATTCCTTGAAGTTAAGATATATTTCAGAGCTAATGCAATGACAATATTTGACTAGTCTAAGTCCATGATCTATCATTATTGAGACAGTAGTATCCGAGGTAAAGGGCAGGAAAATTCTAAGATTCTTAGATCATTTTAGATAAGGCAAAATTTTTAAAAAGGAACTCTTAAGAAATTTTTGGAAATATAAAATAAATTCACAAAAGCAGAAAACTGCATTTGTAGAATACAATTCACGGATTCAATGTTAGCCATTGGTGACACCTCACTGATTCACCTCTGTCAGAGCTCTTTACCCAATTTCCCCAGTTGTAAAATGAGGGAGTTGTACCAAAATCTTAAGTCTCATCCTCTAATATTTAGTGATTATGAAGAAATATCTCTTTTTCCTTATTATATGTGCTTTTTTCTCTACCTCCTGACAATTCTATTTCTATTTATATCCCCTACTTACCTGGTGGTCGTTGATGTTAGTTTCTCTTACTTTAAAAGCATGTACAGGTCTTCAAAAACAAACAAAAACTTTCTTTATACTCTAGCTACCTACTACTCCTCAAGCTACATTTTTTATCTACTTACACTGCCTACGTTTCACAGACTAAGAATCAGAGGCTCCCAAACCATACCTGATCAAGATAATGCCAAGAAAACATACATAAAATAAGTGGTCATATCAGTCTTTGCTTAAAGACCACCAGTGAGAGAGAACTCACCACCTCCAGAGGTGGTCCATTCTCTTTTCAGATAGAATAGCTCTAATTGGTATAGCATTTCCCCCCACAATAAACTTAATTCTGCCTTTTAGAAACTTTTGCCTATTCTCCTTCCAGCTCTAAATTTGTGATCCTAGTTAGGCCCTTTAGGGAGAGACAGAACAATCCTAATCCTTTTTCTCCTGACAACTCTTCAAGTATTTGCAGTTTTCATATCCTTCCTATGTTTTCTATTCTCCAGGGTAAACAATCTTCATTTTTTCAACTTGTCTTCATATGACACAATCTTAAGGCCCTTCATCTGGACTATTTATTTTACTACCTCCCATTCCCTGCTTGAATTCCTGACACCTGGTTTTTAATCCTTTCATTCTACTATTAAAATCACCAATGACCTCTTTTTAGGTAAATACAAAAGCTTATCTTAGAATCTTATTCTACCTAATGCAATATTTGCTTCTGTTGAGATGCAGAGGATGAAGATCAGATAACTACTAGGGTCATACAACTTCAAAACCTCCAGTTAAGGAGGAAGCTCAGCTTCAAATATCCCATTTCTCACCTGGCTGCATTACTTTAGCTTTTCCACCATGCCCCTTCCAGCATCACCCTATATACCCTCTTTTCAGCTTTCTTTTGGGTGTTGTCTTCCCCTATCAGATCCTAAGCTCCTTGAGGGAAGGGACTATCTTTCTCTTTTTTCATATTTGTATATCCAGTACTTAGCACAGTGCCTGGAATTTAGCAGGTACTTAAAAAATACTTTATTGACTGACATTCCTCCTAACCTTCTGATCACTACTTTCATCTCTTTCATTGAATATTCTTTCCTCTGGCTCCTAAATGTTGCAGTCCCACAAGGTTCAGATTTTGGCTTTCTGCTTTACACTCTCTAAAAAGATTAGAAAAGTTCTAGATCTGGAGACAAATAGTAAGTAGACGGGTCTATATGATCATCATGGTTAAGTCACTTAACCTCTTTGAGCCTGAGTATCTTCATTAAAGAAAAGGGGAACAAATTCCCTGATCCTACCTACTTCTAAAGATAAGGATGATAAAAGCACTTTGTAATACAATGCTAGACAAATATTGATTACTACACATTTATTCCTTCAGAAAGTTCACTTTGTTACAGCTACAAATAACATTTTTGTGTAGAAGACTCCTAAAATCTTCAGCCCCCATTCCAACTTCTAGTTCCTTTATTTACAATTGCATTCAGGAGATTTCTATTTTCCCTGAATTTCACATGCAACATGCCCTATACATACAATCTTCACCATCTCCTATGAATATGCACCACATCCAACCTCAATCATGTTGGTTGTCTTTTAATTCCCTCCAACCAGCAAAAATTAGCTGACTCTTTTTAAGATTGCTTTTGAAATGTCCTTACATCGTTCATTCCAACTGTTATCACCCTAATCTAGGTCTTTTATCACTTGATTCCTGAATTCCTGAAATAGCCTAATTGCTTTTCCATTCTCCAAGTCCTCTCTTCTCTCATACTGCTCTCCACTGCAATCCACTTTGCTTTCTGTTGCCAGATTAACTGCATAAAACACCACTTTTATCATATTCAAGAAACTATACTAATGCCATGTTATTTATTGAGTCCAAATTTCCTAATATCCAAAATTCTTTATAGTCTGCCTATATATTACCCACAAAACACAACTCCTTAAATCACATAATATCAAAACTGACAGAGGACTTACAGACCATCTAATCCAACTTCTCATTTTAGAGATGAAAAATTTAGGCTCAGAAAGGGGAACTGAAATCTGCCTAGGTCACATGTCTAATTTATGGCATATCCAAGGGCTATAATTCAAGATTATTGACTTCTTAGCTTGGTATATTGTATGTGCTTGCATGTCTCTCTATCATCTGATCCAAATAGTTTTGACTCCCAACCTAGTTCCCATCAATATTCTAGGTCATTACCTCACCAATTCTGCATATAATTTGTTGACGCTCACACTTTCTTACAGGAATTAAATTTTCCAGTGGAGATTTTCCTGATAACCCCAGTTTATAATCAATCCCTTCTTCCTCTGAATTTTGATTGAACCAATTTCTCTTACAACAATTTAATTCATCATACATTTTTTCCTCCTCCTCCCTCCAAGATCATAACTTTCTTTATACTCTAGCTACCTACTACTCCTCAAGCTACATTTTTTATCTACTTACACTGCCTACATTTCACAGACTAAGAATCAGAGGCTCATAACTTTCAGAAAGACAGGGCTATATTTTTATTTCTCTCTTAGATATGGCACATACTAAAAATATTATTTTTAATAGAGATTCACACACCTAAATTGCTCATTTTAATCTTAATGGTGGTAGTTATATAAAAAGTCATTCGAGTTTCTTAATAACATTTGGTATCTGTTTACATGTTTCCTCCTTGTTTTTTCTAGTACCTAATGTTTTAGATGTCCCAACCAATTTATAAGCTTACTTGGTGTAAGGAGGAATTTTATTTTTTCACAGTGCCTACTACAATGCTATTCAATTTAATACATATATTTAATATACACTAAGCATCTGCTACTTGCAAGGCACTCTACTAGAGATTCAAAAAGAAAGAAAACCACTCCCTACTACCCCTTTACCATATGTCCTCTCTAAGCTCAAGGTCACTTCTTCCCAGTCTCTGAATGTACTGATGGGACAATGTGTCAGACTTTTGGAGAGATTTTGGCACCAACTATTCTTGCTATAGCACCTTAGCAAAAACTCCTAGCTTTTAAAAAAAGAAAAGTACTTGCTTAAATTCTTAGAAGTGGGCAGATGCAACATTTAAACAGATAAATTTGGGAAGAGAGGGTGCACTAAGCAGATTAGGAAAAGTTCCCAATGGAGGGTGTCAGTTGAGTTCAGCCTTGAAAGAAGCCAAAGATTCTAAGAGGGAGAGGTAAGAAGTGCATCTATGTGGGATAACGGGTACAAAGGCAGGTGGAAGCAGCAAGAGTTGCCATGAAAGCAGTTACTGCTATTTACCTAGTGTAAACATCTCCACAGCTTCCCCTCCCCCAGTCCTGCCAATAACAATGAGAACCACATCCTAAGCTAAGTCTTGGGCAACAGACAATTTAAATGTTGACCTTCAGTGACTATCACGCCTTGTCCTGAACCTCTCACCTATGCTATTCCCATTTCCTTTTACTTTCCCTTAGGTTGACAGAGTAACATAAAAAAGATTGACCAAACCTGCTTTATGGTTGTTCTTCACCCTTGAGAGTTGATATATGGGTTTTTTTTTTGAGGGAGTACTATCGCCTAAAGTTATGTGAACAGTCAAGTTATTTTAGCTTTCTGGGACATGTGTTCTATCTTTAAAATAGAGGAAAATGTCACTTGCCATTGCCAGTCTTCAATCCTTTTAAAAGCTTTGATTATGAACAACAGTATCATGTAGCTATAGTGCAGTCCTCAAAAGGTCAATTCCATCCAGATCTCTGATTCCAGGTATAACTTCACATAAACTAGCCAGAAAATCATTTTGTATTCTACTTTAAAATCAAGATATTTAATAATGTCCTAAAAAGTATTATTATAGTGTCCAACAACTCTTCTCACTAAAGCTCTCCCTTTAGTGTAAAGACCTCTTTGGCTACTACGGCTTATTCCCTCTTGATTCATCTTCAACAGACAAGTATGCCAAACATTTAAAAATTACAAAAAACACACTAGCTAAATTTAATTTGTTAATAATACCTCAGAGCATTACAACCTTATATTAATTTGATATGCAGCAAAGAACACTAAATTTCATTTTCCTGGTTGCCCCACCTCCAAAATTCAATTCATTTTTGCCTTTCAGTCAAAAAGACTTGGGTTAAAATGCTAACACACATATGCTATGTGATCCTGGGCAAGTCATAATCTCCTGATGTGCAAGCCCATTCCTTTTAAATTTCAGAGCAGATGCTGACCTGAATGACTAGAGGAAGTTTCCACACTGGTAATTCCTAATACCAATGAAATCAAAGGTTCACACCCATCTCTTTCTTCTACCACTTCCCACCCAAAATTCTAATATAGGACTTTTTCCCCCTCAATTTTCAACTGAATTCGAATGAATTTGAGGGAAGCAAAATATTTACTTTTCTGTATGTTTCAACATTGAAAAAAAGAAAATATCCTCATTGCTAATGAGCTATTACTACATGCAACATTCATTAAATACTGGGGATACAACAATAGCTAAAATTGTTTACGAACTAGTGAATATATTAGCATCATTTGTAAATCCAAAAGATTTCTGTGCAAAACTGTTGTTTAACTAATTAAAGGTGATAATTAAAAAGAAATAAAAAATACAGAAATTCCTTAACTCTGAAAATACTAATGTCTTTGAAAACTCCAAACAAATCTTGGGATGTGGTTTTGTAAATTTAAGAATAACAAGAGGTAAAACTACAATAATTCCTGGCAGCTAGGTGGCACAGTGAATAGAGCACCAGCCCTGGAGTCAGGAGAACCTGAGTTCATATAAGGTCTCAGACACTTGACACCTAGTAGCTATGTGACCTTAGGCAAGTCACTTAACCCCAACTGCCCAGCCTTCCCCCCTCCAAAAAACAAACAAAAAACCCCTACAATACTCCAAAGAAATTAAATAAAACAAAACCAAAAAGATCACCATTTTCTAGTACATGAGGTTTACAAGAGACAAGCTATCCTAATGGTTTATGTGTAAAAGACAAGATTTTGCCAAATTCTCACTTAGAGTTCTGACAAAAATATTAATGTTATTATCTAAATGATTTAATCTGCAAGCATGTAACAAAGAAACCTTAATGTGCCTTAATGTGCTGCAGAAATGAGAGGCAAGAAATCCATGGATGAGGTCTAATTACTGAATTTATTAAAATAAATGAAAACATTTACAGAAAAAAGTGATTTTCCAGATAATATATAATCTATCATATAAAAAAATAGCTCTTCCCACATCCATATATGAGAAAGAATCAAGCTTTTATCTACAGATATTTCTAATTAGTATAACGGCTATAGATACCTCATTACAGCAGCCATTAGATACAAATATATATTAGACACTTATTTTTAAAGGCTCTTCTACAATGTTACCGGAACTTTGATATACTTGACAAAATTCTTAGGTCCATGCTATGGAATTACATTATAAACCTTGTTATAATGCTATCCTCTCAAAAATTTTCAATAACTGAAGCCTAATGAAGCTAGTCTAAGATGAATGTTAGAATAAACTATTGTGGAGAGAATTATACAATCTCCAAGTTGAAAGAGGCCTTGGAAGTGATCTTTCAAACCTATAGCTGAAACAATTCTCTTTTTTTCATCTACCTTGTTGTACTCATCTAGCTTTCACTATAAGATTTGCAGAGACAGGAAATTCACAGATTTTTAGAGTTGGAAGGGACCTCAGAAACTATCTCCAGACCAATTCATACACAAAAGGAATACCCATCATAACACATCCAAAAGTCGTCCAGTATCTGCTTGAAATCTCCAAGGAGGTAGAACGACCTCTTGAGATAGCCCATTCCACTTTTGGACAAGTTTGAATTGTTACAAAGTTTTTCCTACTTCTATCTTTGGACAGCTCTAATTGCTATGAAGATTTTTCTCATATTAAATCAACATCTACCTCTCTCTGTAACATGTGACCTTCCTTTTTTCAACAGAGGTCTCAAACAAAGTTACAGTCACACAAATAAGAGGGGAGAGGGTGGACAGAGAACTACCACATCATTTAAGTCATATTTATTTAGCACTTACTATGAATCAGTCCGTATACTCAAATATTTGGGATACAAAAGAAGGCAAAAAAGCAAAGCTCCTGCCTTTAAGGAGCTCACATTCTAATAGAGAAGACAACATGTAAAAGGACTTGGTAGATACAGGACATATTCAGTATAGGTGGAACATAATGTGAGAGGGGATGGGATCATAAATAAATTTTAACAGTTCTCATCCTGAGCAGAACTAATACAAATCAACACTAAAAAACCTCAACAAACAACAAACTAGCTCCTTGTAAGAATAATTTAAGGAAAACAATTCCACTGAAATATCTAACTACTAAGGAATTGAGAAGTAAATTATATAGTACTGTTGACAATGCATTAATTAACAGTTAAAGAAGAAAATTCACTTGAGTTCCACTATTCATAGAACATCTCCTCATATTGTAGTATATTTCCATTACTATGCATGTACCATTCAAACGTTCATAATTAGGTAAGAAAAATCAAAGGAAATCGAAAGCTAAATGGTATTCTAAAATTCAGATTTTTAAAACTAAATTCCACATTAGTTACTTTATGCTGAAATTAATAGCATACTTAAAGGAAAATCTCTCTTTTCCTAAATGAAATAACTAATTTCACTGTCAAATAAAAAACATAAAGGAGAAAGTCAAATACAAAACACAAAGGAGAAAACAATACATTTTTAAAGTAACCTCCTATCAGTATACTAAAAATGGCATTTAAAAGCTGTTTACTACTTGTAAACCTCAATCTTGCTTGATTCAAAGAATCTGACTTCACACACAACACTCTCCTTGATTTAAAGAAAACCCCTTAAACTTCCTTAATCTAGATAGAGATGCTCTATCAGCAATAACATTGAAAAACCAGCATTTTCTAGTAAAAACAAAAACAATTCAAATAAAACATTTTCACAAATTATAACAAAACACAAGTTTCACTTTTGTGTGTGTGTGTAATTTTTAACTTGTAAGGTCTGCCATAATCTGTATTTTTGTTTAGTAAACACATTTTGTCTCAATAAGAAAACTTCATAATCTGTGCCTAATTGATGCTGCATTGATCTAATGAGCAATCCTAAATGAAAAGTAACTACTTGCCTGTTGTTTCTGATATGCAGTGTTTGGATTTATCTTTGATTCCAACAGTAGTGACCCTAAAAGGTGACAAGAATAAAATATTTAAAATTTCAACTTTAAAAACCAAAATAAAACAAATAAAAATTCACAACACATGAAAAATTCTCATGACTCTTCAGCCAACTAGACATCTGTTTTGAAGTAAAGAAATATGTTCCAATTCACATTTTCTCTCAACACTGAGCAAACACATTTAATTTAAAATACAACTCTTATTTCCCACACCTCCATCTCAGTCCAACATTAAAAAATAGGGCAGAAAATTAAGAAAACCAAATGACAATTAATAATCAACTGAAACAAAAAATGTTTAAATCCCACATAACTATTTTGGACCAAGCGGAAAAAACAACTCAACATTAATATCCTACCACACTACAGTAACAAAATCTTAGATCAATACAAAATTATAGTATTGCATTTATTCACCTCATCCAATAAGAACAAAACTTGAAATACTTTGTGTTCAGGCAGAATTTTGTGGCTATTAAAAATACATTTACTCCAGTACCTACTATGTACTAGGAGCCAGAGATACAGATACAAAGAATGGAACAATCCCTTTTCTGGAGGAACTCCCCTATTTAAAATAAAAGGAAAAGTGCAGGTGAGTGTCAACTAGAGAAAAAAGCCAAAGGTTTATTTAAAATTTCTCTTCCTAATAGCTTCACATTTTTGTTGTGGAGAGGCTCTTGAGCCTACAATCAAAGGTGGCAAAATTACTGCTCGATGCTTTCCAATGTTAAAACTTCGGTTATAAATCAATGGATACGAGTTTACGCACAGTTTGCTTTGGTGTCTATCCTGCTTGCAGGGTAAAGTATCCTTTTCATCGCGGCCTCCACAAAGGATTACTCTGGAACTACCTCAGACCTAAATGTGTGCGTGTGTGTGCATGTATCGTGGCAACAGTCTGCAGTAACCGACACCAGGGCCGTGGAGGCTTTTGGATTTCCCCAGCACCTGTCGGTGGTGGCAATTGGGGCGGTGGGTAAAGAATGAGCAATGATAAAAAAAAAAAAAAAAAAAAAGAATTTCCCATCAACTGAAGTTTTATAACCAGTCCCAGAAACAAAATCAACGGGGAAAAAAATAAACAGGACCCCAGCTTTCAAGCAGGGACCCTTGATTACTTCCTCCCTTCTGCCCCACCACCAAGACCTGGGGGGTTGGAGTGGAAGGTAACACACGGTCCCGGGGCCAAGGGCCGAGGGTGGGGAACCATAAACAGCTGCTAATTAGGAGTAAACAGGAGAAGGTAGGGCTCCCAGTACAGTGGGTACGAGAGAAATAAAAGCGACGGGCTCTCTTCATCAGGAAGCAGGGAGGCCTGGGGCCTAAACCAGCCCCACCACCCCCAGGCTGCAAGCGACGTCCCTCCCCCGTCCCCCGTCCCCACCGCCCCCGGATCCTTACCGTCGGACTCGGCCCGCACCAGGAGCGACATGCCCTTGAGCCGCTCCACGTAGGTGGAGGAGACGTGCCCCGTGCCCCTGTCGTCCCATTGCCGGTCCTCGTTCAGGGTGTACACCTTCACCCGCCGCCGCGTATCCGACATGGTGGCTGGCCGCTGCGACCCCCCACCTCCGGCCGCCACCACCTCCTCCTTGCTAGCCTAGTCCGAGTATCTCAGTCCCGGGAGCACGCAGCGGCAGCGGCGGCGGCTCCGGACAGGCCCCTGTTCACCATGGCTCCGGGGAGCGGTCGCACGCAGGGGTGACCACAGCTACCGAGCCCCCGGCACCCCAGTCCGCGGTAACTTTCACCGTCTCCCCTCCCTCCCCCCGCTCAGAGACACCCACCCTCCCTCCGCCCACCCCCCTGAAACCCCCCCCGGGGCTCGCTCGCTCTCCCGCCGCCGCCGCAGCTGCCGCCGTAACCACTACAAGTCCGCCATCTTGTAACCCGATTCTCTCTGCCTTTCTCTTCCTCCTCCAGCGGGCTCGCACGGGCTGCCCTAGCAGGGGCTACGGCGGCCGACGAGCTCAAACCAAGGCGCCTGACTGCTAGTCCCGCACGCGCTTCCTGGGGCCAATGCTGCAGGCAGGAGAAGCGTTCTCGCGAGCGGGGAGGGGAGTGGGTGGGAGGAGGATGAAGAGCGCCGCGAGGCTAGCGAGGCCGGGAATTCGAAGGGGAGGGGCCACTTTTGCTTCTGGTTCCTTCTGCGTCCTCGCTCCCGTTCCTTTGGATGGAGTCTCCTGGGAACTCTGTTTGGGGCCCGGGGCGGACAAACGAACCGCGGAATTGGTGTGTTTAGACCCGCTGGTTTGGGGGGAGCAGGAGGCGTGCGGAGGTGGTCGGGGGTGACCGGATCCAGGGGCCGCCCCATTCACATTCAAACAGACAGCGGACGCCGGCCGGCAGCGTGCTGACTGGAGGGGCGCGAGGAGGAGTGTGTATGTAGGGGTGGGGACCTCATCCCGAAGTGGGGGCGCCTCTCGTGACCGCGTAGGCGGGGATGACAAGGAATGCTCTTACGAAGTGCTGCAGGGAGACTCGAGAGCCTGGAACCTCCCCTCCCCCGCTACCTGGGGATCTCCCTACGTGTCCCCGAGGAAGAGGAGTGCAGTCGGTCCAGAGGTGGTGACAACCGAAGTCCCTGCTCGAAAACTTTCCCAGGTGGTTTGTGCCCTTCAGTCAGGTTTTGGTCTGCCATTGGTTTTCTTGTTTGATAAAATTGGGTGGGCAATGCATCGTGGGAGTTGTAGTCTTGTTTAAAAAAAAAAAAACAACAGAAAATAACCGTTGAACAAAGGTTGAACAAAGCCAAAGTATGTCGTGTAGAAGAAGCCTGGAAAGACAAGACCAAGATGGACCTGTTTTAAATAGGGTCTTCCCTGCATTTTGCACCTTATAGAGGTGCTGCTATTCCAAAATGGGATGTAACAAGCTATGCAAAAGAGTTTGCCCATAGACCTTATCCTTTGATAAGGATATCAAACTTAAATTGTCTTAATACAGCCAGCTATTCCAGGTTGCATTTTGGAGAGAAGGGGTTCAAAGAAGGGAGCTGAAATACTCTATTTAGAACCAAGTCTTTTCTTTTTTTTCAAACGGTTTGTGTTATAGCAACCATGCAAAGAGAGCTGCAGCCTTGACTCTTACTAGGCAGGCTCTTTACATTTTCACGCTATAATAACTTGCCTAATTTCCATAATGTCTTTCTATTCACTGAAAATCTTGAACTTAGTCATAAGGGAAATTAAAGGGAGTACTGAATTTGGAGCCAGATTTGGGGGGGGCGGGATTCCCTGGGCAGGTAACTTAACCTATATGAGCCCTACTTTCCTAAGTTGTAAAATAAAGATAATGTTACTTGAAATACTAATTCACAATCTTGTGAGGCATAGAATAGTTTTTAAAAGGTGGCTCAGAAGTCTTAGTGCAGTTTTAAGTAAACTTTTTATGTTATTCTTTTATAGCTTAATTTCATTAACACTTCCGGACAACCTCCTATAAAATACTATTTAAATATGAGCTGTTATTATTTGTCATCCCCAGATTATAAACCACTAAGGGTTTCAAACCCTTAAGTGTTCAGTTGTTCTCCAGGATCCTTTTTTTCCTTTCCTTTTCAAGGCAACAAGAGGTAAGTGACTTGCCTAGGGTCACACAGCTAGTAAGTGTCTAGAGTGGGATGTGAACTCAGTCCCTGTTGGCTCCAGTGCCTTTGCTCTATCCACCTCACCATCCAGGTCCCCCTCCAAGATTCTTTAAAGAACAAGAAGTTTTAGCCTCCCCCCACCCCCCCCACACACACACTCCAAAATAACTTACCTCAAATATCAATTTAGGGGGCACCTAGGTGGTGCAGTGAATAGAGCACCGACCCTGGAGTCAGGAGGACCTGAGTTCAAATCCGGCCTCAGACACTTGACACACTTACTAGCCCTGTAACTTTGGGCAAGTCACTTAACCCCAATTGCCCTCCAAAAAAAACTCAGTTTAGGCTGATAATTTGTATTAGTCTGAGAGATGTGTAACTTACTCTGTGCTGGATAGTTATTTATTCATTGAGCTCCTAGTGCTAAGTACAATGGGGAATGTTGTACATGCGACTAGCTAAAAATGTACTAGTTGTATATTTTTATAGTACTTCATGGTCGTATCTAATTTTATTCTTGTGACGATCTTGTGAATTGTCTACTTCTGGTCCTGTTACAGCTGTTGCTTCCCACAGAAGTGGCTTTTGAGGGAGGTTAGGTGAATAGTTAGGTACCACATCCCACTTCTTTGCTTCTGACTTCTACTTTAACCTTTGACTACGTATTTCTCTAGACTTAAGTCCCATTGCTATCTTACGAGGCATGTTTCTTTTACCTCTGTCCCTTAGGATTCCACTTCCTCTTTCCTGACTACTATTGACAATCTTCAGTTCCTTACTTCCTCCACCCAGCTGATCCTGGACCTACAATAACAGTCCCCATCATTTGCCTGGGAATATTATTGGTCACCTTCTGGAGGCCCTGTCTCTGGGTGAGGCCCTCTAGACAAGACCTAAAGTAGGGAGTAGAACTATTTCTTTTTTACAGATGGGAAACCTGAGCTTTGGTGAAGTAAAGTTATTTGCCTGGGATTTAGTGAATGGCACCTCCAAGACTAACACTGATTTCTTTTGACTGCAAGTCCAATGCTCTTTCCGCCATACCAGAGTCCAGTCTCTACAGAAGCTTACAGTTCAGGAGCAGTGATAAAATCCATACAAAGAAGATTAAGGCAGTGTGCACCATATTTTTCCTTATATTAAATGCCAGAGCAACACAAGATAATTGTACTGGCTACTGAAGTGTTAGAGATAAGATTGTGCCTACCCACAAGGAGCTTACAATTTAGGATGGGAACAATGTATACACAAAAAAGTTTTCTAAGAAAAGATAAAGAGAGAAACTGTTGCCCAGTTTGGAGCTCTACTGTTGTGGGTTTGGAATGCTAGGCTAAAGACTTGGTTTTGTTCAGTTAGTAGACCAGTGGGTCAGATAAAGGAACTGGTAGCTTAAATGGAGGTGTTGCAAAGGTTTTGGTTTCCAGTTCTCCACAAATAACATAGTAGACATTATCTGAAAGCGTCTACTTTGTAATTGTAGGGCATCATGATGATCCAAATTTTTAAATGAGTTTTTTACCAGCTGGAAAATTGGAATCTAAAAATGATTGTCATCTGAGCAAGTTCATTGCTCATGCTGGCTTGACCCAATAGATAAGAATGTGTGATTGTCCAACAGTACCTGAAAACTGAACATATTCAACCAGTGGGTTTCTGCCTTTGTTACTGCAGGCCCTATGAAATTTATTGTGCTTCATGATGTAAGATGAGATGGAATAAAGAACTTCTGTATTAATTTTCCTGATTTGTATACAAATTTTACTGTAAATCTATGTTATAAAGTAAGTTTACCAATTCCTAAATGTTTCATAGTCCTCTTGCAGGGTAGGAGATATGGATGGTGTAGGAGGCAGGAAATGAGGGGTGTTGGGCTAAAGGAAAAGGGAAGGGGAAAAGGGTTGGGGTGTAGCAGAAGGGGCTGGGGGAGCTGCCTCAGTGACCTGAGCAGGAGTTGCTGAGGGGGAGGGGCTAGGGCTGAAGCCATAGGAAAGGGGGTCATAGGGCTGGCTATAGCTTCAAGCATCTCACAGTCTTTCCCGAGAACTTTGTTCTGAGAAAGTTCAATGCAAGCCATTAAGTAGGCAACTTCGATCTATCTTCCTTCTCTGTCACAGTATGATTCTAACTGCAAGAGAGTATTATCTTTTAAAGTCCCCAAAACAGGCCATGATTCATGATGTTCTAGGTGATATGTAGGCCAAACAGTGTTGCAAAAAAACACCAACTTTTCATTTTTATGATCTCCAGAGAAACTAAATTTTTTTCAAATGTTGTAAAAGACAACCCAAAGGCGAACTTTTGGGAGCTACAGGCATAGGGCCTTGGAAGTCCCTTCCTCCATAAAGGAAGGTTTGAGAGTAAGCCTTGGAAAACAAAACAAAACAAAAACCCACAAAAAAGTACCTGAAGTTTTCCCAGTTCCCTAGCACCCAGAGAATTGAAAGAATCTGGCTTACACTTCCAGATGGGGCATCTGTCTTTGTCCTCCATTCTAAAGAAGCTGTGCACATGTCCATGTTCTCCAAAATAACCAAACAGGACCTAGAACCTGAGGTGAGGCTGAGCTGTTATGGCTGGAGAAGAGCTTGAGATTAGCAGTGTTTCCGGTATCAGGGAACTATAAAAATGAAGAGGTTACCCATAAAGTGGGTTAGGGTTGCTCTGGAGAACCCAAAATACTAACACACTGGGTCCTGCCAAATTAATTTGACTGAAGTCTTCTCAGCCAAAGAAAAGTAAAGTTTATTAAAAGTTCGCTTGTATTAGATACAGCAAGTTTGTGCTACGTCATTCTATGGTGCTCTCATATGCATGGAAGGAAGATGGGATCTTATATACAGAAAGTTGTGGGAGGAATCTAGGGGTGGTCTAGAGGAAGAGTTTGGGGAGGGTCTTCTGGAGATGTCTGATGAGGTCAATGAGTGATTAAGGGTGGGAAGTTGCTGTAGGCTACCTGCAGACTACAGACAATGGTGGGCTAGGCCAGTTCTGGGGTGGATTGATATTTTGATAGGCTCAAGGGTGGGAAGTACACGGACAATGGAGGGCTGAGCTAGTAACAGAGGTCTGGGCCCAGCCATAATGTAAGGCTTACTGCCTTATGCAAATGCATCATTAAATGGGACGATTTAATCAGAGTTCAAGGTGGGGTTCCCAGAGCCTGTACCTCAAAGATTCAAGGAGAGCTCAAGGGGGCTCCCAGAGCCTGCACCTCATCACTTCTTAATGCTAATGTCTTCCCTCTGTTGATTGTCTCCCCCTTAGTTTGTTCAGAGTACTTTGCATGTTGTCTCCTCCATTATACTGCAACCTCCTTGAAGCCAAAACATGTCTTTTGCCTTTTTTCCCCCTGTCCTTAGCACATACCACTTTGCCTGGCATGTAGATGCTTATAAATGCTTGTAGACTTATTATCCAATCAAGAACATTTCACTTAAAAGTTAAATTTTTTGTCAAGAGACAACTTTTAAACTGAATATAGAAAACTTAAATGTGTGATATAAATGTAATATACTCAGAAATGTTTGTATGTGACTAATAGCTTGAATCAGATCTTTGTCTAGTCTTGACTATATTATCCTATATAAATTACATTTTCTAGCTAGAAATACAATGATGGAAACATTTTGTTGTTGGTAGATAATCCATCCAAATCAACTAATAGGAGCATAGGTGGAAGAGAACTTAGAGGCAATTTGAGTCCAACCCTTTCATTTTACAGTTGAAATTGAGGCTGAGTTTAATTATCTTGCTGAGGGTAAACACAGCTGGTAAATGTCTGAAACAGGATTTGAACTCTGATCTCTCTGACATCAAGCTTTGTGCTCTATCCACTATGCTAACTAGTTGATCATATTTTTGAAGAATACTGTATTTATAAAGATTGTTATGTGAAATACCCTGGCACTTTTTGTTTACTTTAAAAATTGATTAGAAGACTCAAGAGTCCCTACCTTGAATAGTTTAATATATAGTATTTTTAAAAATTGTTTTATTTAATTTTCAGTTACAGATTTCTTCTCTCCTCCTACTTCCCCAGCCATTGAGAAGGGGAAAAAAAAAAACCATTGCAAATATGTATAGACATATAAAACAAATTTCCTCATTAGCCATGTTCTAAGAACCAATATAGTCATAATTGAATTTTTAAAATATGTTATACTCTAGATTTGTTTGACAAATATTAAACTAAAAATACATGAAAGTTGACTTGCAATAGGAAATACAGCTTAATAAGTAGGCAATATACATAGTGCTAAAGAAGAGGTTTTTATATTTATTGTTAGATATTGCTTTATCATGCATTATGCACTATTGGTGTTCAGGGCAAAAAGACAAAAAATTTAGAGTATCTTGCCCTTCCTCTAAAATGAGATGGTTGCTCAGACCAAAATTTAAGCATATAATATGGAATTTTGATTTTCCTGTGATTTAATGTTTTCTTTCCTCAAACAGTAACAAGAAAAATAAGTATTTAAATACTCTTAGTAAGTTGCAGTTTGATAGATCTGTCATGGTGAGGGATATTTGTTTATTTAGAACTCTGCTTTAAATAATGACTTGATTTAAAGTTTAATATGCTAACAGCATTTAGGCAATAACCATGAGATTTGCAAGGGCTTTTTACATTATAGTTAATATAGAATCTTACTCTACTAAATAAACTACTACACTTATAAGGAAATAACATCATAATCAACTAGTTCCTGGAAAAAGAAATTTTAAATCTAGAAATGTTTTGTTGAATATAATATGATTAAATTGGACTTTTAAGTAAAAAAAAAAAGTTAATCATGTGAGAAATAAATCAGGCTCAGGAAGGGGGTGAAGATAAACAAAATAAGTTTTACTTTACTGCAATGACTGGTGTAAAATAGAAAACACCCTCCAGAAACAAAAGTAAGCCTAAAAAACCTATGCCCAACTGCAAAGTCCCTTCCCTGTCTCCCCATTGTCTGAGTAATACAGGGTGTCCAACTTCCCAATAGGCCTACTACATAGTTCCCTTTGATATGACCCCCCTCCCAGTACATATGACCATTAAAATAAACCTTTATTCTTCCCAGAGGAGGAGAAGTTAATATTCATAAGCTTATTATACATGAGCATTCAAAGCAAGACTTAACTTTTACTCTACTTAAGCTGACTTCTAACCTCAAAAGAAAAACCAGTTGGATCCTTGCTTTGCCCATTATCTTCTGTGTGAGACATAACTCATTTGTTATGTTTCCCATTCTGCTGATTGTTCTGAACTTATGGAAACAAATTTCTCTATGATATCTCTCAATTTCCCTCCTCTGCTAGAAGACAATCTAGTACTAATCTATGTTGATAGTGTCTGGGGCCTCGTCCCTAATAGCCATAGGCAAAGAAATGCTTTTAGCTTCATTTGTCCCTTATTGTTCACAAAAGAGAGGCAATTCCTGGGTTTACTTAAGAAAACAAAGGATGGAATGTTTGCTTTTATGTGCACCAATTAGCCTGATGAGTGAAAATGTTTAATCAACATCACCCACTGCTTTCTTCTATAACCAGTTTATTTCCCTGCATTTGCTGCAAGTCAAAAAACTTTCTGGTGGATCCCCTAGATTTCATAAGTCATGTATTACGTAATTTTTGTGGAAACAAAAGTTTTAATCATTCCTCACAAGCAGAAGTGTGAAAGAAAAATCTTGAACCTACTTGGACAAAAGAGTCTGAATAGTGTAATGGAAAAGACCAATAGATTTGCAGTCAGGCCAGGATTTGATTATCACCTTACCCTTTACTAGCTGAGTGATCATGGGTAAAGTAGAGTCAACAAACATTTATTAAGTATCTCTGATGTGCCAGGCACTGTGCCAGGAGCTTCGGGTACAAAAACAAAAATTACAGTCACTGCTTTGAAGAAACTTAAGTTCTGTCAAGAGAAACAACATGTACACATTTAAGGAAATACTAAGTATATACAAAGTAAATAAACGATAATTTCAAGTAAGGAACCATTAGGATCTAGAGATGCAGAAAGGCATCATATAGGAGATGCTCTTTGAGCTGAGCTTTGAAGAAAGTTAAGAATTCTAAAACAGAGGTGAGGATGGAATTGCCAAACCCAGTATGGGGGTATTTGTGTACAGTATAGGAAGTAGGTCGGTTTGGCTGGGTTTTAGAGTGTGTGAAGAAGAGTAATGTGTAAGCAGTCAGGAAAGGTAGCTAGAACCAGATTGTAAAGGGTTTCAAGTTCCATACAGAGGAGTATGTATTTGATCCCATGGGCAACAGGGAGCACTGGAGCTTTTCAAGCATAGAAGTGATATGGTTCAACCTGTATGTTAGTATCATTTTGGCAGCTCGATGAAGGAAGAATTTGAGAGGGGAGACTGGGAACAAGTAGATCTGTAGGAGACTATTGGAATAATTCTGGTGGGAGATGAAGAAAGCCTGAACTAGGGGGAAAAGACCATGACTATATAAATAGTATTGTGGACATCAAATCTATAAGACTTGAAAACTGAGGGGGCGGCAAGGTGGTGCAGTGAATAGAGCACCGGCCCTGGAATCAGGAGGACCTGAGTTTGAATCTGGCCTCAGACACTTAACACACTAGCCCTGTGACTTTGGGCAAGTCACTTAACCCCAATTGCCCTCCAAAAAAAAAAAAAGACTTGACAATTGATTGGATTTTATTAGCATTTATTAAGTGCTTATTCTGTATTATGCTAGCCTCTGGGAATACAAAGATATAATAAAAGAGCTCTTGCCTTTAAGGAGCTTACATTCTCTTGGGGACAAATATATACATAGGAAATTAAATTTAAAAATGATTTGGGAGGAGCAGGGGTCTAATATAAAGGACAGTCAGTAAACATTAAGCTATGCACTAGGCACTATGGATACAAAAAGAGGCAAAATCAATAAACATTTATTAGGTAACTACTATGTGCCAGTTACTGTGATAAGCTCTAGAGATACAAAAGAGGTAAAAGACAATCCTTGCCCTCCTGGAGTTTACAGTTTAATGGAGAGATAACATACAAATAAATGCAAAGCAAGCTATTGTAATAGTAATGAAATTTGAAGTTCCTTTTATATTGCTAAGCTGAGAGGTACTTAGCACCTACTTCATATTAAGCCTCTGTCAAAGAAACAGAAGACATGAACTCCTGTTGTTGATGTAACTGGGGCTGAACAGGGAACCCCAGTTGCTGATGTAACAGGAAGGGGCTGAAAAGGGAGGAGCAATACTGTATGTAAGGAAAAGCCCCAGAGAGAGAGACTCAGAACTTCTTCGGATAAACTTCATGGAGGCAGAAGCAGCTGCTTCCAGGTAGGCTGAGGAGGAAAGGCCCAGGCTGAAGAGAATGATTTTGATTTTGGGAACCTGGGTGAAGTGATTTTGATTCTGGGAACCAGCTGGAACTTCTGCAGGGGAGCTACCAGCTTCTCCTGGGAGCTGCTGAAGACTTCCAAAGACCAACTGGAGCTGCTGAAGACTGAGGAAGCTTGTTAAGTCTTGACTTCCCGGGAACAGAGACTGTGAAGGATTTAAGGTGGGCTAGCTGCTGTGAGCTTCAGCATGGAACAGGAACTGCACAGAACTGGACAAGGAACTGGGAGCTGTCTGCCTTTGAACCCAGGTGACAGTTTGGTAAATCCAGGTAGAATCTGGGACCATGGAAGGGGATCCAGGGAATCTGAGAGCCTACCCCGAGACAAGATGAAAAGACCTCTGAGAATACTGAGTAGTGACTGACCCTGATGTGAGGTTTTGCTTTGGGACTCACTTTGGGAAGAGTTGTGTGAATTGACCAGATGAGACTCTGGGCAGCTGTTGAGCTCCCCCAGCTTTGAAAACCCAGATGCTGGTGCTTCCCTCTCTGGTAACTAACTGGTATGAATGTAATGGTCAGACAGTTGGAAGCGCTGTCTGCTGAATTGTGTAATTTATTTGTGATTGAATTAAGGACTCTGTGATTGACTAAATGAATGTACTACCCAGGGAAGGAGTATTTTGACTTTTGTATTTTGTGTACCTTAAGGAGGCAGCCTCCTTAAGGATGAGTGAATGATTGAGTTGATTGAATGAGTTACTAAGTGATTGATTGACTAAATGATTGTGCTTTTGTTCAAAACTGTGGTGAAAACTACGTGGCCACTTCTGTGATAAGTTGTTGTGAATGCTGCATTTTGATTTTCTGTGACAAGTTGTAATATTGTGAATGCTGTATCTTGGTTTTCTGTGAATGTTTTGCTCTGATTTATTATTGAATAAATAATAAAGTGTTCACTATACTGTGTAATCAGAACCTTGAAAGCAGTTCACAGTAGCATTCTTCTGGAAAGCTGCTCATGTGTGGCTTTACAGCTATATACAGGATAAATAGAAAATAAATATCAATAAATAAAATAATAGGAAGGTGCTGGAACTAAAGGGGCTTGGAGGAGGCTTCTTGTAGAACATGGGATTTTAGTTGAGACTCAAAGGAAGCCAGGGATGTCAGTGGTTAGAACAGAGAAGGGAGAGCATTCCAAGCATAGGGGCAGCCAAAGAAAGCACAGAGATGGAGTATCTTATTTGTGGAACAGCCAAGAGGCCAGCTTCACTGGATCAAAAAGTATATGTTCAGGAGTAAAGTGTAAGAAGACTGGAAAGATAAGAGAGGGTTAGATTATGAAGATATTTGAATGCCAACAAAGCATTTTGTATTTGCTCCTGTAGTTTATTGAGTGGTGGGGGGTAGATAACATTATTGTTTTTAGGAAACCGTTTGAAGACCTGTGCTTTAGGAAAAATCACTTTAGTGGCTGAATGGAGGTTGAATTGGAGTGGGGAGAGACTTGAGCAAGCAAGCTATTAGAATTATCAAGGTGTAAGGTGATGAGGGCCTACACTAGATTGGTGGCAGTGTCAGAGAACAGAAGGGAGCATATATGAAAGATGTTGCAAAGATGAAATCAGCAGGCCTTGGCAACATCTTGGATTTTGGGGGAGATGGGTGTTGAGTGACTACAGGATGACTTCTGTGTTGTGAATCTGAAGGACTGGAAAGAAGATGTTGCCTGCCACAGTAATAGGGAAGGTGGGGGGAGGGGCTTTAGGAGGAAAGTTAATGAGTCCTGTTTTGGGCATAATAAGTTTAAGATGTGTACTGGACATCAGTTCAAGATGTCTCAAAGGAAATTGGATTGCAAGATCAGAGTTCAGCAGAGAGACTGGGGCATAAAAGGTAAATTTGAGAATCATCAGCATAAAGATGATAAATCTGGGGGAGTTTATTAGATTGCTAAGTGAAGTGGTATAGAGGGAGAAGAGAAGAGGGCACTGTAATGTAATGCCAAAAGAAGGCAACTTCCCAGGTTCAAAATACCAGCATAGGTGCTCTCTATTTTATTCAGTGACAAACCAAGAACAGAGAAGATCAAAACATGACATCATTCCAAATACAGCATTTACTAAGCGTGATTAAATAATCTCCAAGTACTACCCCACCCCAGGACCTTCCAATCATTCAATCAATTACAAAGTCCCTGTTCCAAATACTTCTCCACCCCAGGCTATACCTTAATTAAGTCCACCACAAAGCCCCTCTTCTCAAATGGAGATTAGTTTCCAAACATAAGTAAACTACATTCATTTGTTCAACCCCAGAACACAAAAAGGTCAAAAGTTCCCCACCCCTGGATCACAATTGAATCTACCCCAGAGTTACATCAAGTTTAAACACAGCACTTAATACCCAAATGGAGGTCTTTTCTTCATCTTGACAGGAGGCAAGTTCTCAGCAATCTTAGTTCCTGGGGAGACAAGGCTTAGCAAGGCCATAAGATACATTGCCAGTCCCTTCATGAATTCATCCTCTGTCTGTAGAACAGTCCTAGAACCCCTGAACACATTAGCAAAGCCCTCTCCCAGGATTTCTGTAAACATACAACAAGAAAATCCTTCTTCAGGGCTTCCGAACCAACAGAAAGGCTCCCAGACCCCTGCAACAACAGCACTGTCCTTCACCAGTGGACAGTATTCACTCTGTCTGCAGGACAGTCTCCAGACCCCTGCAACAACAGCACCGTCCCTCACCAGTGGACAGTATTCACTCTCTGTCTGCAGGACAGTCTCAGGGCTTCTTAGCGAACAGCCAGGTTCCAGGACTTCTTCAACAAAAGGACTGTCTTTCACCAGTGGACAAATCTGGCAAAACAACATCAAAACAGACAGACAAAGTACCAGCAAAACAGCCATGTCTCCTCAGTCCTTGGCAGCTCAGGGGGCAGGTCTCAAAAGTCCAGGGCAATTCAAAGCGGCCACCAGCAATTCTCTTAGTCTCTCTCTCTCTCCACGAGGTGCTGCTTCCAAAAAGATCTTCCGCCTCTCTCTAGTGTCTCTCCAAATCTACGTCACCAGCTCCTCCCAGTTCAGGACTTTCTTTTCACATCAACAAGCCCATCCCACAGGTGGGATTAACAAACTCTGGGTTTTAACACAATCAATATGAAAACCAAGCCAATACAGGGGAATCTTTAATTGCCATTACTATCACAGGCACAGGGACAGAATCCTGAGGGGTAACTATGGCAAGCAGATATGATCTGGAGAGGATCCAACAATGGAAACAGAGAAGGGTCAGATTAGTAGGAAGGAAACCAGGAGAGAATGGTCTCCTGAAAACCTAGACAGAAGAGAGTATCAAGAAGAGAGTGATCAACAGTGTTAAAGACTGAAGAATGGGCAAGGACAATGAGAATTGGATTTGTCAGTTGAAGCACCATTAGTAACTCTGGAGAGAGAACTTTCAGTGAAATCTTAATGTTGGAAAGAGTTTACATTCTCTTGGGGACAAATATATACATAGGAAATTAAAAATAATTTGAGGGTGGGGCAGGGGTCTAATATAAAGATCAATCAATAAACAAACATTTAGTAAACCATGTGCTAGAACTACACTGTAGAACCCAGAT
>NW_027187358.1:21707885-21791069 GCF_028583685.1 Petaurus breviceps papuanus
TGCTAGAACTACACTGTAGAACCCAGATTTTAAGGGATTAAAAAGAGGGAAAGTGGAAGCACCTATTTTAGATGGATTTTTTTAGGAGTTTAGCTACAAAGGGCAGGAGAGGTATAGGATGATAGATAGGAAAACTATTAACAAAAGAAAGGTGTTAGAATTAAGAGGTGTTGGGGAAAAATTCCTGTAAAAGATAGCATTTTAGTTGGGATTGAAGGGAAATCAGTAGGCTGAGTTGAGGAAGGAGAGCATTCCAGGCACAGAAGCTAGAGAAGATACCAGGAGTGGGGAGATGAAGCGGTCTTGTTCATTCAATAGCTATGAGGTCAGTGTCATGGCCAGTGTCACTGGATTAGAGAGTACTTGGCAGAGAGGTGTTAGAAGACTGAAAAATGTGTAAAGATGTGTAAGGAGGGGGCTAGATTTTGAAAGGCTTTGAATGCCAAACAAGATTTTGTATTTGATTCTGGAGACAATGGGGGATCATTGGAGTTTACTAAAAATGAGGTGACCTGGTTGGACCTATGCTTTAGGAAAATCTCTTTGGTGGCTGAATGGCTAGTTTGTTAACAATTAAATAAGTCTCCAGATGGTGCAATAGAAGGGTAAGGTAAAAGAGAAAAGGAATAGAACTTGACAAGAATATAGAATGGTGGCCAGGAAAGGACACTTCGGCTTAAGCAGCTTACAATTTAAAGTCACAGGGATTGCTACTATGAAAGGTATGACAATACTTCATTTGACTCTGTTTGGTCCTTTTCACAGTAGCAATGATAATGTTGATTTGATCATCAGTCCTTGAGCAAGAGTTAGAAAGTTGGGGATGGAGGAGGTAACATTCATGGCAATGCTCATGTTGGTAAGTTCCTGATCCTACCTAGTGATAAAGGAAAGGGTTAGTGGAGTCCTGAGGGCCTGGCTGGTTATAGGGATATGTTAGAGGTAGTCAGGTTATGGCTAACAGGAAGCTGGTACCCATAATAAGATAGAGCACTAGCAACTCCAGATGAATTCAAGTTACCTAGTCCAGATGAACTATATTCTAAGGTATTGAAAAAATTGGAGAATGGGATCACTCAATAAACTTTTCAAAGACTGTGAACAATAGAGGTGCCACAGGGCTGGGGAAGGGCAAGAGTTCTAATAGTCAAGAAAGGGAACAGAAGAGCTCTATTTTATTTCCTCAGAAAATTCTAGAATGGGTCATTAAGGACATGGTACTACATATGTTAGAACAATGGGTCATTAAGGACATGGTACTACATATGTTAGAACTGGTTGAATGGCTGAACTCCCAAGAGTTTAATAGCAACTTGACATGAGGTATCTAGTGACTTAGGAAACCACATATTAACATTATGCTTCATTGTAGTTTTATTTATTTTATGAAACATTTTCCAATGTCACTTTAATCTGATTCTGGATGCACTCTAGAGTGTTGTAGATTACATTCTGTGTGTTGGACACCTCTGATTTAAATAAAAGCATAGATGCTGTGATTATCAGATTTACAGATGACACAGAGCCACAGAGCACAGCATTAGCTAAGTCAGGATCCAAAAGCATCTTGATATGTTAATGCATTAAGCATTAATGTGGTATAATGGAATTCAATAGAGATAGATGCAAAGTCATACTTGAATTTTAAAAATTCTCAAGTACAACCTAGAGGCAGTTATGGTTAGACAGTTCATCTCCACCAAAAAGCAGTATTCATCAAAACAATTTAGTACTGGTTACCAAATAGAAAAGTTGATTAGTAGAACAGAGTAGTAAGACATGTTTGATAGACCCAAAGATCCTCAACTACTTGGTTAAGGACTCACTAGTCAATAAAAACTGCTGGGAAAACTTGGAAGATAGTCTGGTGGAAATGCTTTTCATAACATTTCATGCCATATACCACAATAAACTCCAAATGGGTATGTAACTTAGATATAAACAGTTTTTTAATCATAAGCAAGGTATAGAAGCAGGGAAAAAGATAACTTTCACAACTAAGGATAGTGGAAGAATTCTTGACCAAACAAAAGATAGAGAGACTTGTTAAAGAAATATTTCAATTACATAAAATAGAAAAGCTACAGTACAAATTTAGCACAGGGTCTAGGATGATTTTTCCGGTCCCTATTTGTAATGATAGATTGAGTCTCTAGAAGGTATGACAAAATGACAAAAGGGACGGATTCATAGTGTCAAGATATTAGGAGACATCCTGTTGTCCAGAGCTTGGCATAACCACAATCCTTTGTACTCACCCTTGGGATGATTGCATCCTCTGGCAAAATCATGTAATGATTGTTTTGCTTTGACCAGCATCAGGTGTTTTTTGAGCTCAGACAAGCACTGGACAAGCTTGGACAAGTGATCACGTTCTGGTCATGAAGGCCTGCTATGAATCAAATTCGTCATGTAGCTGCTGCTACTCCTCATTGTCAGGGCTACAGTTCACTATGCAGCCATTGGTATAAATATTGAGATCTTCCCAAACTGCTTCAGGTTCCCCCACTAGGGGCAGGGCCCTGGCATACATGTCTGATCTCCCTCCTTGCTTGCAAACTATTTTCCTCACTTCGAAATTAAACTTCTGTTTGATTCTTGACTCTGGCCTGGCTCTGTTCAACTCCAGCCATCCATAAGTTAGAGGCTGGTTTGGTCTGGTTGACAAGAGAAAAGTGGGAAGATGTGTGTGAATTGATGCAGAATGAAAGGAGCACAGCCATGAGAACTATACAGTGACTACATCATTGTCCTAAAAAGTATTCTGAAAGACAAGAACTTTGATCTGTGCAATAGACCAACCATGATGACAGATTCTATGATAAAACATTGTACTTGTGACAAAGAAATGATGCAGAATGAAGGATGTATTTTTGGATATGGCTAATAGTTGGATTTATTTTGCTAAATGATGCTTATTTGTCAAAAGGCAGGATAGAAGGGGAAGTTAGTAATTTAAAAAGTAAAGGAAAAAAAGAGGGCCATTGAAGCATTAAAAAACTGCAATAAAACAAAAAAGCTCAGAGGGAGACACAAGCAGAACCACTTTGAAACTAATGTTTTTTATATTATTGTTTATATATTAATGTCCAGTATACTAATGATCTCTTTTAAAAAAAATCAAGCTGTTGTTCTGTACAAACAAAGCCAATGTAACCAAGATTAAGAGGGAGGTGGGAAACTGGGAAAGAATTTTTACAACTTATGTCTCTGACAAAGGACTCCTTTCTAAAATATACAGAGAATTGAGTCAAATTTATAAGACTACATGTCATTCCCCAATTGATAAATGGTCAGAGGATATGAACAGGCAATTTTCAGAGAAAGAAATTAAAGCTATCTATAAGCCCATGAAGAAATGCTCTAAATCACTGTTGATTAGAGAAATGCAAATCAGAACAACTCTGGGGTACCACATCTCACCAGTCAGATTGGCTAAGATGACAAAACAGGAAAATGACAACTGCTGGAGGGGATGTGGGCAAATTGGAACACTAATGCATTGCTGGTGGAGTTGTGAACTGATCCAGCCTTTCTGGAGAGCAATCTGGAATTATGCTCAAAGGGCTATAAATAATTTCATATCCTTTGACCCAGCAATTCCACTCCTAGGGTTATATCCCAAAGAGATCATAGAAGTGGGAGGAAGACCCATATGTACAAAAATGTTTATAGCGGCTCTTTTTGTGGTGGCAAAGAATTGGAAATTAAGGGGGGTGCCCATCAATTGGGGAATGGCTGAACAAGTTGTGGTATATGTATGTTATGAAATACTGTTGTGCTATAAGAAACGAGGAGCAAATGGACTTCATATTTACCTGGAGAGGCTTATACGAACTGATGCTGAGTGAGAAAAGTAGAACCAGGAGAAATTTGTATACAATTACAGACACAACGTATGTGTGATGACCAGCTTTGATAGACTGGACTCTTCTCAGCAATGAAGTGATATAAGTCAATCCCAAAAGACTCATGATGGAGAGAAATGTGTGCATCCAGAGAAAGAACTAGAAAGAACTGAGTTTATATCCAGATGGAAGCAAAATACCTGATCTTTTTCCTTTTCTTGTTTAGTTTTATGTCCTCTTTACTATTTTTCATTCCATCTGATACAATACGTCTTTATAACCTGACTAATGTATAATGTGAAAGTATTTACAGATCCTATACTTGAATGTATGCCACCATGGGGGGGGGGGAGAGGAGGGAGAGGGACAAAATGTGAAACTCAAGGAATTGTGGAATTGAATCTTGTAAACTAAAAGTAAACAAACAAATTAATAAAAAAAAAGAAAAAATCAAGCTGTTTTTAATAGAGATTTGTGATTTCACATACAATCATCTTTCTGCTCCTTGCATACAGAAAGTCACATTAATTAGTGATTTATCGAATATAGGAAAAATAAAAATGATTATAAAAAAAAGACAACAGTTCACCTGAAAAAGATGTAGAGGTTTTACTGTACTACAAATTCAATATGAGATCCTAAAAAGCTAATGCAGGCTTTGGTTTCATTAAGAGAGGTATAGCTTTTACTAATAAAGAAGGATTAGTTTCTATATTCTATCCCAATCAGACTCCATCTGTAGTATTGTGTTCTGTTCAGGGTGCCAGAGCTTTAATTACTTTGATAAATTACCACATTGCAACTATCAGGTTGGTTAACATGACAAAATAGGAAAATGATAAATGTTGGAGATGTGGGAAAATTGGAACATTAATTCATTAGAGTTGTGAACTGATCCAACCATTCTGGAGAGCAATCTGGAACTGTGCCCAAATGGCTATAAAAATGGGCATACCCTTTTGTGCATACCCCAGCAATACCACTTCTAGGGCTGTATCCCAAAGAGATCATAGAAATGGGAACAGGACCCACATGTACAAAAATATTTATAGCAGCTCTTTTTCTTTTTCTGGTGGCAGAGATTTGGAAATTGAGGGGATGCCCATCAACTGGGGAATGGCTGAATAACTTGTATATGAATGTAGTGGAATACTGTTGTGCTATAAGAAATGGGCAAGCAGACTTCAGAAAAAACCTGGGAAGACTTACATTAACTGATGCTGAGTAAAGTGAGCAGAACCAGGAGAACATTGTACACAGTAATAGCAACATTGTGTAATGACTAACTTTGATAAACTTAACTCTTCTCATCAATGCAAGGATCTAAGACAACTCCAAAAGACTCAAGATGGAAAATGCTATCCACATTCAGAAAAAGAACTATGGAGTCTGAATGCAGATCAAAGCACATTATTTGCTCTTTTTTTGTTTGTTTCTTCTTTCTTATGATTCCTCCCATTGCTTCTAATTCTTCTTTACAACATAACTAATGTGAAAATACATTTAATATGAATGTATATGTAGAACCTATATCAGATTGCATGCCATCTTGGAGAGGTGAAAGAGGGAGAGAAAATTTAAAATTTATGGAGGTGAATGTTGAAAACCACAAATAAATTGACATTTTAAAAATGACTTTGATAAGCTAGAGAGTGTCCAGAGGAAGGCAATTAAGATAGTTAAGGTCCTTTGGTCCATATTAAATGACAATAAGTTGAAGAGCTGTCATTTGGAGGAGGGATTAGATATGTGAAGTGTTGTGGTACAATGGAAAGAGCATTGGATTTAGAAATCAGGATCTCAGAATCCTGGCTCTGCTACTTACTATCTATGTGATATTGGGCAAGTCAGGCTCTTTGAGACTCAATTCCCCATCTGTAAAATAAAGGGGTTTGATTTGATGGTCTTTAAGCTCCTTTCAACTCTAAATCTATGATCCTATGATAATTTTGATTCTCCCCAGTCAGACAGTCAAGCAATTATTAAGTCCTTACTCTTGGGCACTGTTAAGCAATGGTGGGACAAAAAGAAAGCCTAGAGCCATCCCAGCCCTGAAGGAGCCTACCTTCTAATGGAGGAAACAAACATGATAATAATTAAGTACATGTAAGATAAATGCAGAATAGATGAAAGGTAATTGTAGAGGGCAAATTTGAGTAACAGGGATGGAAATGGTCTTTTGAAATGAGTCTTGGAGGAAGCCAAGAAAGTCAAGAGACACAGGAGGAGGGAGAGTATTCAAGGCAAGGAGAATCAGTAAATTCAGGTGTGGAGATAGGAGATGGAGTGTCCTCTGGAAGGAACAGCATGTAGGCTACTCTTGTAATCATAGACTATGTGGAGAGAAGTGGATTTTAATAAGATAGAAAGGGGCAATGTAATGAAGAACCTTACATACTCAAAAGAAGATATCATATTTGATCCTAAAGTTAACAGGGAGCATTTGGAATTTATTGAGAAGAAATGGTCTTACCCAAGGGTGGGGAACTTGTAACCTTGAGGCCACTTGTGGCCCTCTAGGTCCTCAAGTGAGGCCCTTTGACTGAATCCAAACTTCACAGAAGTCAAAGATTCAGTCAAAGGACCACACTTGAGGAACTAGGGGGCCACATGTGGCCTCTAAGCCATAGGTTCCCCACTCCTATAGAATATGTAGAAACTTGAGGTAAGGTGATCAATTAGAAGTCATTTGCAATAGTCCATATGTTAATTCATGAAGGCCCATGCCAGGATAGCAGCTCTTTGAATAGAGAAAAAGAGACATATGAGAGCTTTTGTAAAGGTAGAAATGTCAAAATTTGACAATTGAATGATATATGGGATCAGTGAGAATAAGAAACTGATGATGACACTAAAGTTGTGAGCCTGGGTAATTAGAAGAATGGTGGTACCCTTGACTTTAATCAGGATGTTTAGAAAAGGAGATGATTTAGGGAAAAACAATAAGTTGTTTTTATCATGTTGAGTGTAAGTTGCTTTTGGGACAACCTGTTAAAGATATCCCAAAGATAGTTGGCGATAAGAGACTGAAGCCTAGGAGAGTGATATATAGTTGGATATATAGATGGTAGAATCATTTACATAAAAAATTATAATTGAACTCATGGAAGCTGGTAGGATCAAGCAAGATAGTATAGAGCAAGAATTTTTAATCTTGTGTCTCATGGACACTTTTGGTAATCTGGTGAAGTCTATGGACCCGTTCTAAAAATAAAGTTTTTAAATGCATAGAATGAAATACATAGGATTACAAAGGAAATTAATTATATTGTTACCCTTTTAAAAAAAGGTTCATAGACCCCAGATTAAGAACTGCTGGTATAGAAAGAAGAGGACAGAGCCTAGGACAGAGCATTGGGGTATAGCCATAGTGCAAAGAAGTGGATAAAGATTCAACAAAAGGTATTGAGAAGAAGCAGTCACGTAAAAGAAAACCACTAGAGTGCAAGTGTCATGAAACCTAGAGAGGAGAGAATATTCAGGAGAAAGTAATAGTGTCAAATGCTGCTGAGAAAAACCCATTAGATTGGTAACTGGAGAGGACAGTTTTGGTTGAAGCCAGATTACAGATTAAGAAGAGAGAATAGGAAGTAGAAGTAGCTAGTATAGCAAAGCCAACAGTGGCTGGAAGTTTCAAAGAGGCAAATTTAGAGAAAAATGTCCAGAAAAGTGTCATGAAAAAATTTCTAACTAGAACTGTCCAGATGAAATGGGCTCTGATGGGAAATGATGGGTCTCCTTCACTGTACATCTTCGAGTAGAAACTAGTTGACCAATTTTCAGCTATGTTTTAGTAGGGATTCATTTAGGTATGATTTGAACTATGTGACCAATTTGGTACCTTTCAAATCTAAATTCTGTAATCCTTTGATTTGGGGTTGGGAAGGTCAAGGAAGTGAGGGCACACTAGTGTACTAGATCATTGAAATAGCAGACAGTGGATTGAAGGCCATTGAAAAAGCCTAAATTATGTCAAAACTGACAAACTGAAGAATAGGAAGGGATTAAAGAACTAGGGTCATGGGGTCATGATAGGGACAAAGAAGCTCAATGGGAGTGAATGAATGTGATAGGTGAGAGATTTCTTAGTGAGATCATGAAATTCAAATCCAGGCAATGACAGTTTCTAAATTGTAACTACAATGGTGTATAGTTCAAATGATAGTGAATATTTAAGCCCCAACTAAAATCACTCCTTCAATATTAAGCCTTCCTTGACCCCTCTTGATTACAGTGCCTTCCATCTGTTAATTATTTACCTTTTTTTTTTAACCTTTAAATAGCTTGCTTTGTATACATTTGTTTTGTTGTCTCCTCCATTAGTTTGTAAACTTCTTGAGGGCAGGGGCTGTCTTTTGACTCTTTTTGTATCCTCAGCACTTTGTACAGTGCCTGGCACATAGTAGCCACTTAATAAATGTTTATTGATTGATTGAAAAAAAAAAGCAACTGTGATGATTAAGATCTCATTGGTGACTTTTAAGAGAGAAATTTTAGAAGAGTTTTGGGGATAAAAAATGAATAGGTGATAAGGAAATAGTAGTATCAAGTATGAACCACTTTTTAGGGATGTTTCACAGTGGAGCATCAGACACCAAAATCTCTGAGGAATTAAAATTGTAGGTCATCCAAAAGCAACAGAGAAATTCGTGGTGAAAGTGGGTAGGCTATAACCTATTGCCAACAAAAAGTTACACAGAAGTGGCTAACAGATATTAAAGGAATGTGTGGCTAGAAAAGATGGGTTGGTTTTGTAGCAAGAACAAAGGATAAATGATATGTAGCCCATGTACTCCAAGACTATAAACAAGATATCAAAAGATCTAGAGAAAGACCCCCCAGATTTTCCTTTCTTAGAGCACTGGCCCTGGAGTCAGGAGGACCTGAGTTCAAATCTGACCTCAGACACTTAACACAAAACTAGCCATGTGACCTTAGACAAGTCACTTAACCCCAATTGCCCACCAAAAAGCAAAAAAAAAAAAAAAAAAGACTATAACCATGTAGTGGCCTCAGACAAAAGACCTCTGTTAATTTCACATTTAGTTAGGTTACCTTGCTTTAAAAAAGGCATAAATTTTGGAGGATTTTTAACATTTTTTTCTTTCTAGTACATATTCATTTTGCTTTCCTCTTTTGATTTCTACTCTTACTACTTGTGTGACTAGTAAGTCACCCATGATAGCCCTTAGTTTACTCAAATGTAAAATAAAGGGGCTGAGCTAGCTGATAATGACAATAATTAACATTTATATAACATTTAACTGTGTGCCAGGCACGGTGCTAACTGCCTTATAATTGTTATCTCTTTTATCCTCACCACAACCCTGGGAGGTTGGTGCTATTATTATCCATATTTTGCCAATGAGGAAACTGAGGCAGACAGATGCTACATGATTTGCCCAGGGTCACACAGCTAGTAAGTGTTAAGCTGAATCTGAACACAAATTTTCCTGACTCTAGGTACAGTGTTCTATCTGCTGAGCCTCCCTGACCACCCCTACACATAGATAGCACTTACCTCTGAGAATTATTTTGAGAATCAAATGAGATATTAGTCATTTTATTAGGAATACTAGCATTTTAATAAAAGAGGTCAGTGGTGCTCTCCAGGACCCTCATGGCAATGGGCCTTAAATTAAGGCTTACATGACTTTGGAAAAGTGGGTGTTCCAGAGGTTCTTTATCAACTCTGATTGCTTAACAAGTAATGAGAGGGAATGAATATTACAGTGAGGGACCGAGAGTGATATCCAGTCACTTTTGGACAGAGAGACTATCCCTATACCCAGACCACCCATAGCCTTGGGCAATCTAGACAAAGGATCTATCTCCACCCAAGCTTGATTGAGAGGAATTCACCTTAGATTAGAGATTGCTTGTAAAGTTGGGTGGAGTCTGACAGAGGAGAAAGTTCAACCTTCAGAGACTGAGTTTTTGAAATGAAGACTTTAGAAAAAGGGTGAACTCTGGATTCCCCCAAATCATCATTTACTCTATTGTAATCATTATGTACATTGATTTCCTGGTTCTTCTTGATGCAGTTTAGGGTTTGCTGGAAACCTGAAATGTCAGGGTATAGGTTGGCATCCACCTGGAATGAATTCACCACTCAAACCTTCTTCCAGTCAAATGACAAGGTTTACTGTAATGCCAACAGAAATGGGCAGGGTTCCTAGTGAACCAGCAACTTAAGAGGGGTGAGACTGATGTTTATATACAAAAAGGACAGTGAAAGGATCTGAATAGGATTAAGGAGTGCTAAGTAGTCTGGGGTGGTCCAGGTGCAATAGTGAAAGGAATTGTAATCTTGTGGTGGGACTAGAGCAATAGTGAAAGGAATGTCAAACAAGCTAATTAGGGGATCTAGGTGGACTGGGGTGGGCCAAGTGCCTTGGGAAGAGGTGCCAATGATCTGGGCTGCTGAAATGTATGGGAGAGAAGCAGGAACTTGCATGAGCTCCCACACTAACCACCTCTAATATCTGTAAACTATGACTCTAAACAAATTTTAGAGCTACAGAACCCACAAAGTGACAAAGAGAAACAAATCTCCCATTGAAGGCAGCCTGGCAGGCCAACAGGAGTGGTCTCTTCCACTGAACTGGGAGCTGAGCACAGTCCCATGTGAGCTGTACCAGCCTAGACTTGGGGGCGGGGGGTGGGGGGGGACTACCAGTGGCCCAGGCAAGCCAGAAGAGACTTCAGGAGAGTGAATCACCAGCAGCTGTGGTGGTTTCCAGACTTCTCAGCCTATAAACGCCAAAGAGAAAATAAAAGGTCAGTAAGGAACTTTGTTGGAACAGAGGGGGATGGAAGAGTGCAGTCGGGCCCTTGCCCACAGGGCTAGAAGTAGCAGAGGTGTGGCATTTGCAGCTGCTGCTGTATGGCTGCCTCCAGAGCCCCTGGCCTGCAGACTGTAGGGGGACCAATCGACCATTCAGAGGGTAATCACTCTTGCTTTGACCTGATTGGATCTGGATCACAGTCTTGGGTGGTGGTCCTGGGGTGTGTGAGGCCAGTGTGCCAGAGCTTGTGGTGACAACTGCGAGAACCCCAGCAATTTGGGACACAGGTCTCTCCATTCTGGGAGTAGAGTTCTACTATGGCAAAGAGCTTATTAATCAAGTAATTGGCTGACAAGATGAGCAATCAGAGAAAGTGTAATCTGACCACAGAATCCTTTTTTGGGGACAAAAAGGATCAAAACATGGAACCAGAAGAAGTCAATGAAATCAAAATTCCTGCATCAAATCTTCCAAGAAAAATATGAATTGGTTACAGGCCATGGAGGAGCTCAAGAAGAGTTTTGAAAATCAAGTAAGAGAAGTAGAGGAAAAATTGGGAAGAGAAATGATAATGATGCAAGAAAATCATGAAAAGCGAGTCAACAGCCTGCTAAAGGAGATCCCCAAAAATACTGAATAACAACTTAAAAAATAGACTAACTCAAATGGCAAAAGAGGCCCAAAAAGCCAACCAGGAGAATGCCTTAAAAAGCTGAATTGGCCAGATGGAAAAGGAATTTCAAAAACTCACTGAAGAGAATAATTCCTTCAAAATTACATCGGAGA
Source organism: Petaurus breviceps papuanus (assembly GCF_028583685.1). Lineage (NCBI taxonomy): Eukaryota > Metazoa > Chordata > Mammalia > Diprotodontia > Petauridae > Petaurus > Petaurus breviceps. The sequence continues at coordinate 21,719,308 of NW_027187358.1, forward strand.
AAATGGAAGCTAATGACTTTATGAGAAATCAAGATATTATAAAACAGATCCAAAAGAATGAAAAAATAGAAGGCAATGTGAAATATCTCATTGAAAAAAACCACTGTCCTAGAAAATAGATCCAGGAGAGATAATTTAAAAATTATTGGACTACCTGAAAGACATGATAAAAAAAAAAAAGGCCTAGAAATCTTCCTGCAAGAAATTCTCAAGGAAAATTGCCTTGATATTCTAGAATTAGAGGGCAAAATAGAAATTGAAAGAATTCACTAATCACCTCTTGAAAAAGATTGCAAAAAGAAAACTCCTAGGAATATCATAGCCAAATTCTAGAATTTCCAGGTCAAGGAGAAAATATTACAAGCTGTCAGGAAGAAACAATTTGAGTATTGTGGAAACACAATCAGGATAACACAAGATCTAGCAGCTTCGACATTAAGGGATTGAAGGGCTTGGAATATGATATTCTGGAAGTCAAAGGAGCTAGGATTAAAACCAAGAATCACCTACCCAGAAAAACTGAGTATAATCCTTCAGGGTAAAATATGGTCATTCAATGGAATAGAAGACTTTTAAGTATTCTTGACGAAAAAAACCAGAGCTGAATAGAAAATTTGACTTTCAAATACAAGAAGCAAGAGAAGCATGAGAAAGACACAGATAGGCAGAACTAATTCCTTGGGGACAGAAGAACATGGATGGACCTAAAATGGTGCATGCATAAGGATAAGCAGTAATAGAATCCTAAAGATCGCTGTGAATAGGATTCTTTCTGACCTGCCTATTTGAGAGCATCCATCCTGGCAGGTAAGGGAAGAAAACTATGCTTAGGAGTTAAGACTCCTGTTCCTACAGATTGGGCTTTGTTCCAATTTGGTTTGGACAATGTGAAGTGGACTTTGGTGGATCTAAAGTTGGAGGAATTATCTGAATTCCATGACATTCTTTCCTTCATGAAAGACTGGAGTAGACCTATCAAGCTAAAAGTGAGGATGGGTTGGGGGGGAAGGGGGATAGGGAACAAATATTTGCTAAACACCTACTATGTGCCAGCTAGGCACTGTGCTGTTTTAGGAAGTGAACCCACTCTTGACATTAGTCAAATAAGTTCATCTACATTTTGATGACTGAATCAAAAAGTATTTATTAAGCATGAGTTAAAAGTATGTATAGAATAATTTTGTATATATATATACATACACATATACATATGTGTATATTTATGTCTAATGCTAGCCAACTCTAGGGTAGAAGGGGGAAAGGATGAAAAAAAAATAATTTTGTTGTATATTTGTCTTTTTTTTTTTTTTTTGCTTTTTGGAGGGTAGTTGGGGTTAAGTGACTTGCCCAAAGTCACACGCTTATAAGTGTGTCAAGTGTCTGAGGTTGGATTTGAACTCAGGTCCTCCTGACTCCAGGGCCGGTGCTCTATTCACTGCACCACCTTGTTGTATATTTGAAAGGAAGACTAAGTTATGCACAGCAGATTTGCAGTTTCATGTGCAATCACCTTTTTATTGTACTATGTCATGGAAATGCTTGTTTTATTTCATAAATTAAAAATAAAATAAACAAAAAAAGAGAACAAATGTATAGGAAAATTCAGGGACTGGGTTGCTTTCAAAGACATTGTCTTTTTCTTTCAGGGATCCAGTTCCTGTCACCCCATCATGCTTATTTCACTTCATATTGGTTCACATCAAATTTCCTATGTTTTTCTGTATTCATCATATTATTTCTTTTACTACATGTACTACAACTTCATGAGGCATTCCTTAATCACTGGCATCTACTCTGTTTTCAGTTCTTTGCTATTGGACAGTACTGTTATATCTTCATGTACATGGGGCCTTTCTTTTTGTCATTGACCTGCTTAAGGCATAAGCCAAGCAGTGTACTCTGGAGTCAAAGGACATGGACATTTCAGTCACTTTTCTTGGCACAATTCTAAATTGCTTTCCAGAATTGTTGGAGCAGTTCACAGCTTCACCAACAGTATGTTAGTGTGCCTGTATTTCCACAATCCTTTTAGCATAGATTATTTTGTTTGTAATTTTTGCCAATACTATTCTTTTTCTTAATGCAACCTTGGATAGCATGGGATTTTTTGGCAGCCACATCTCACCATTGGCTCTTTGACACTAAGACTCCTGTGTCTTTTTTTTTTTTTAATGCAAATGGCTATGTAGCTATATATTTCTTCTTGAAAGCAAGTACTGTTTTTGCCTTTGTTATCACAGTGCTTAGTATGTTGCTTTCTACATAATTAGTATTTTAAATGTTTATTAATTGATTTTGTACCTAGGAAGTTGATTTTTTTGAACTTAAGTATGGTTCTTTACATTTATCATTACTCTTTCATTTTATTAGATTAGAACCAATATTCTAGACTATTAATATCTTTTAGAATCTTGACTATGACTCAGTGTGTTAACTATCCCTCCTGGCTTTATTTTATCTGCAAATTAGATAAGCTTAAGTTTTTAGGAACAATCAAGGCCAACTTATTGAGAAAAAAGGCCAACTTATTGAGAAAAAACAGCACAGGGCCAAGTGCAGATAGATCCCTATGGCACACCAGACTTCCTTCCCACATTAAACCATTAATGACTGTTGTTGAGTCATCATCTAACTTCTATTTTTCCATTTTTTCTTATAACCCTAACATGAGGGAATTCATCAAATGCTTTTCTAAAATCTAAGTAAATATATCAACAGTATCCACCAATCTACCATTTTAGTGTCTGTGCAAAAAAAGGAAATGAAATTAATTTGGCCTGAACTGCCCTTGATGAATCCATGCAGGCTCCTTATGATCACTTTTTCTAGTGGTTTAGTAACAGTTCCTTTAATAGTGAGTTCTAGAATTTTACAGGACTCAGTCAAGCTCACTGGCCTATAGATTGAACACTCCCATCTTTTTTTTTTTTGAAACCAGGGACTTTGTACTTTGTTCTGTGGCACCTTTTCTATTCTTCATTCACAATTCATGGGAGTGACTTGGTAGTCACATCTGACAGTTAATCTAGTTGTAGTTTATATGGGCCTAGTGACTTGAATTCATCCAGAGAATACATATTTATTTAGCTTTTTGGAGGGCAGTTGGGGTTGTGACTTGCCCAGGGTCACACAGCTAGTTTTTGTGTTAAGTATCTGAGGTCGGATTTGAACTCAGGTCCTGCTGACTCCAGGGCCAGTGCTCTATTCACTGTGCCACCTAGCCACTCCCAGAGAATACTTATTTACTGTCTTCATACTCACTTTTGTTTTCAGCTATCCATTAGCCATTTTTACTTTGTTTTTTTCTGATCCAAAGTACATTTATTCTCTTGGCAGAGGAAACAGAAGTGACAAAGGGGCTGAACTGCTTTGCCTTCTCTCCATTGTTTCATGCTTCCTGATGTAACCTGAGTGCCTCGGGGACATGGAGAAATGTATTGACAGGAGTTGAATTTCCCAGAGCTAGAACAGAAACTCTGGGGTTTTGATCATGAGACAGAGTACTATGAATGGGCGAGGAGAAGATGAAGAATTAGGTATGAGATTCAGTTTCATTTTGCCAAGAAGGAAGTAGGAGCATCCACTAGGGCAGCAGTGATGGGATACGCAGGCTGTTTAGGTTTGCCAGAATAGTATGCATGAAAGCTACAACAAAATGACAGTGGAAAGGGAGGAAAAAGGGAGGGAAAGAGGAAGAGGAGAGGGAGAGGAAAAGGAGTGGAAAGAAAAGAGAGGAAAAAAGGGGGGAGAAGTAGAGAGAGAGAAAGAGAGAGACAGAGACACAGAGAGTCTAAAAGGCATTTTGATCAAAGAGAACTACTTGGTTGCGGCAGACAAACCTGATTTTATAAACCACTGCAAAATTCTTCCAGTTCTCTACTTTCAGTACCTACTTAATATTTATTAAGTGCCATGTTATTGAACTGCTCAAGAAGCTTCCACGGCTCTCTATTGGCCTCTAGGATGAAATACAAACTCCCTTTTTTGGAGGTCCATTGAAAGACCTTCACAAGCTGACTCTTGCCTATCTTTTTAGACTGATTTCACTGATTCTATTTGATTGTACTTGAGAACAGTACTCAAAATTAGGCCCTGGTTTTACTGCACCACCCTCTCTGCTCCACAACTGGTAGTGCCTCACCTGTTCCAGATGATGCCTTATTTTTTTTTTTTTAACATAGTTCTGTCCATGTATGTTGTTTTCTCTGTTAGAATATTAGCTCCTTTACAGCAGTGACTGTCAAATTTTGTGATGGTATACTCACCTTTTATTTAGCATAGTGCCTGACATACAGGTGATGAGGAAATGCTTAAGAGCCTACTATATGTCAGATACAGAGATACAAAGATAAAAACTAAAGTCCTTGCCTTCAGGGAGCCTGTGTTTTCAGAAGCAAAATCCTTAGTCTTTCTATCATCCTTGCTAGAATCCTTTTAGCTAACTGTTCTAGAGAATTGCTATAATGCCCAGTGTTGGCACTTAAATGTTTTTTGAATTGGTCAACTCAGAAATAGTTCCTCTTCTCACTTTATAGCACTGCTGCAAGCCTGAAGACTCATTTGATAACTGAAAGACACTCGACTTTTCTCTTTCAACCCACCTACTTTTCCAATCACACATATATCCTTGAAGTTTTATACTTCTTACCCAAAAGTTATCTGTAATATGCCAGACCTACTTAGATCAAGAATGCTTTTCTGCTTTCCCTTTGGGTAACCTGCAATTCTGATACTTCTGTCAATCCGTTGGTATTTGGGCAAAAACCTCATAATGAACATTGAGTTAAATTAATAATTACATATAATCTGAAAACTACATTTTCTTCTAGCCCCTTGAAGAAGCAGGAGTTGCACAGATCTGAGGGTCATTTTATATTTTCTCTCCCACTTGTTAACCATAGCCAGAGGATTTATTATTTGGGTCTACACAGATGGTAATGAGTCTCTTCCTCTGTACTTAGCTAGAATGGTCCTCTGATAGCAGTTATTACTTGCTTCTGGTACCATAATTAAAGCCTTTCCATCTTATTAAAACCAGCTCGTTTGTACACTACTGGTACAGTCACTGAGAACTTAGTTTTGATTATTTTAATTATTTTTTAAATTCAGAAAGTACTCAATGAAAGTTAGTGAGAAAAGAGAAGACGACTCCATGTTGAACAAAGAGCTGAATTAGCAAAATGACCTTATTAGCAGTATCAGCTAGAAATTGTTTATGAAGCAAAACATACTGGGAACCATTCTTCTCTGTTCCTTGATATGCTGCCAAGCCCCACAGAATGTTTTAGTTATTGTACATATTTTTTTTATTGGCAGAGTAATTCATACAGACAGCAATAAGTGTATGTAGGCTCTGCATAATTAGAACAATAGAGCAATGTGACTAATGTCTCTGCTTGTTAGCAAGTAAAATCTGTTTGGCTTGTGATAGTTCTTGGTCTGGTTTCCTGTCACAAAGAACATGATATTTTGTATTATAATAATAAGTATGCTGAGACATAGAAAGGTATTTTACACATAGAAAATCAAGACAAGGAAGGAAGCACAATTGTATGTAATGGTGGTGTCTGTCTAATTCAGGAGTGCTCTCTGGACAGCATTCTTATGGCAAACTTTTTAGAATATTCTAAATTTACATGGCACATAGTAAAAACTTGTATTAAATAAATAAGGGAAATTTAACCATTTTCTTTCTCTTAGCTATCAACTGAACTGCCTCCATTTAGGATGCCTATTTCTGGAAAGCTAAAAAGTGGACTGATAAGACTGGATATAGTACAAAAAAGAGTAACTATAAAATAAAATTAAGGATAGCAACAGGACAGAGGCTACCTAAAGGTAATAGATATTGCCTGGCACCTGTGATGAGGTGACTACCATATTTAGGCAATGGATTTGGGTTAAGATTCGATCAAGCAAACAAGCTCATAGCATACAAAGAGGTAAAATTTCTGTTTTAGAAAGTTAAGAAGAAAAATAATAAAAATAAGACATAAATTTTCACGTGTTGATGCTAACTATGAATGCATGAAAGAAATGAAGATTCTCTTAAGAGTTCAGAAGAAAAAGGAAACAGTATATTTATGCTGAATACTGAATTATTTTCCCTTTCTTGTTAGTGCCAATTTCCAATTAACGTTTTGACTACTCTAGATACAGCCTTTGTTTTTCATTTCAGCTATTGTAGTTCCTTGTGACAAAAGGACAGATGGAAAACTTATCTAAAATATTTTGAGTTTTAGAATGAGGAGATATAAGAATTCCTATAGTAAGATGGGCATCATCAAATGATAGGTCAAGAAAAATGAGAATATGCTTTTGTAGAATAATAAACTATATTCTATCATAATAGAGTATATTCTATCTTAGAGTATAGAAAGTTTCATTTTTTAGTAAACCCTGTTTACTTTCAAGGAAAAATATAAAATATCACAGTATTTAAGAGTCTCAAGGAAGCTCAGTAGCCATCTAGTTCAACCCATACTCAAAGGAAGCCTCATTATATCTGACAAGTGGTCAGTCATCCAGCCTCTACTTAATGACTTTTAAGAAGGGGAAACCCACCACCTCTGGAAGCAGTCCTTTCCATTTTTGGACAGCTCTGGTTATTCCCTTTAAGGACAAACAAAACAATCCTTTCTCACATGACAAGCCTTCAAATACTTGAACTATCACATCCCTCTTGAATCTGTATTATTTTTTCCCCAAGATAAACATGCCCAGTTCCTTCAACCCAATTTTTTTGTCAAAAACTTTTGTAAATGCCCTTCCTGATTATTCTCCTTGGAGCACTCTCCATCTTTTCCATGTTCTTCTTAAATTGTGAACTGAACACAATATTGCAGTTGAGGTCTGAATTAGTTCCTGGAGAATATATTCCTCCAAAAGCAGTCCAAGTTTTGGCTGCTATGTCACACTTCTGCCTCAAATTTAGGTTGTAGTCTGCTAAACCCTTGGGTCCTTTTCAGAACAATTGCTGCCTATCTCTGCTTCCCCCATCTTATAGTTGTAAAGTTAACATTTTGTACCTAAAGTGCAAGACTTTACATTTATCCTGATTGAATTTCATGTTTTGTGACTTCTGCAAATTTGATGAATTTATGTCTTTAAGTCATTGATAAAAATGTTAATGAGCAGTGAAGCAAGTACATACCACTGGAGTACTCACCTGGAGATCTGCCACGTTGACATAGAACCATTGGAAACTACTCTTTGAGTTTGGAAATCCACTTAAATATTCACCTGATTATTATATAATCCCTATCTCTCTATCTTTTCCACAAGAATAGTATGAGATTTTGCTAAACTCTAGGTAAACTACTACTATAGCATTACCCTTATTGCAATTTTAGACATTAAAAAAAAATCTTAGTTTGGCTAGGAAAACCTTGATATCTAATGAACTACTATGTAGTACAGAGCCTTAGCTTTTTAAATTGTGGGCCAAACTTTTAGAAAGCTTTTCTATTTTTCCTAAATTCTAATTCCTATATACCATCTACATTCCCTATTTTAAAATGAACATATACAGATTTTATATTTTCATGTTTTTCTTGAAGTGGACAGTTTTATACATGATTTGTTTGAATATTTCTCAAAATAATCTTGAAAAAGGCATGTCAGATTATGTACGGCGTTCTATTCAAATTATATCATCTTTGGGTGCCTTAGAAGATTACTCTAAAGTCTATTGGCAATTTTTAATTTTCCTATATCTTATATCTAGGACAGTGTACAAAATACATATAGAAGGGTAACAGTGGCATTGGGAAGGACCTCAGAAGTCAGTGTCCAATGAAAATGAAGCCTAGAGAGGCTGTGGGACTTATCAGGGTGACACATAAAGTACCAGAACTGAGATCCAAACCCAGCTTGTTTCACTTCAGATTCATTTTGCTTTTCACTGAAGATTATATAGACTTAAAAAATGGTCCAAATCATACTTGATGTGTAAAAACCTATTTTCTGGATATAAATTTCTAAAACTTTGGATGTGCATTAATACAGGCTGTTAGGGTGCTTAATTTAAAAGTTATTTCAATATACAAGTGTAAACTACATTTAAAAAAAGCAATTTCATTTCCAAAAGCTGAGCTCTAGGGCAGGAGTTCTGGAGTCTGTGAACTTGTTCATAAAAAATTTTTTGATAACTATTTCATTGTCATTGATTCCCTTTGTAATCCTATATATTTTATTCTATACATTTGAAAACCTTATTCTGAGAAGGGATCAATATTACACCAGAATGGCAAAGGAGTCTGTGATACAAAAAAGGTCAAGAATCCCTGCTCTAGGGGCAGCTAGGTGGGCACAGTAAATAGAGCACTGGCCCTGGAGTCAGGAGGACCTGAGTTCAAATCTGGATTCAGACACTTAACACAAAAACTAGCAGTGTGACCTTGGGCAAGTCACTTAACCCCAATTACCCCTATGAAAAGAAAAAAAAAAAAAGAATCCATGCTCTAAGGTATCCAATATGTCAATAAACTAGCCACTGCTTATTCTTCGCTACAGTTATCCCTTCCACATTGGGACTTTCTCCATCATGGTTTCGATATATTGTGGGCTGGCTTAAGAAATTAAATGGGAATTTCTTGGGGGAGTTTTGCAGCAGCTACAGATGACACATGAAAGTCAGCAGATAACAGAAAAGTTTAGAAACTCATAAGTGCATAAAATATATGTACTGTATTGTCTAATATCAACATATTTTATATTTTAATACCATAATGATTCAGACTTCTTCCTGGTACAAAGGGAAGGCCAAAAATTTTTATGCAGATTTTCCAGATCACAGCAGCACCTGCTACTAACCCTCATGATGTGGAAAGGATAAATGTACTGTTAAAAAAAAAAAACCTGAATATAAGTAAAGGGAAAGTTGATTACTCTTTTTATAAAATTTGGCTTCAATTTTTACATTCATTTGGAATCAGCTATTGGTCTGAGCAGGCATGCCCTGAATTGGCTATGTGGTAACCTACAAGTAAAAAGCAAGGAGACTGATATTGATTATGTTAAAAAAAAAAAAAGGAATTTATCTGTTTTAGGAGACCCATCAGAACTGTAAATGGAAATTTCTATTTTTATGATTTCTTATTACTACTCTTCTGTGTAAAAGTTTTTCGAGGATCATAGATCTTGAGATGGGACTTCAGAGGTCAACTCCTTTCATTTTATAGATGAAGAAGCTGAGGCCCAGGAAGGTAACGTCCTTTGCTCAATGTTACATGAGATCTGAATCAGAAGAAGGATTTCCGACTCCAGGGCTATTTTTTCCACTAATAGAATACTGCTTCTCTCTGTGGCAGTCTTAAATATATCTTAGAGTACAAAAATGTCCCTCTTCTATTTTTAAAGATAATTGTAAACAACAACAACAAAAAAACCGGGAATGACATGGGCTGCTGCTAAAATTAAATATTAACTGGAAAAGTCAAACTAATTTTAATACAAATTATTAGAATTATATTTACGTTATATGCAAATATGAACAAGAGAGGACATTCTGGAACTTTTGAAATCTTGATCAGTGTATAAATAACATCTCTGATTTTTTTTCACATTATCACTGGGAAGAAGAACTGGATGATTGTGGAACAGAGTCTCCCATTACAATACTGCTTCTGTCACTTAGAGTTTTGATGACATTTGTAGCTGGAGCCTGAAGCACTTTTCGTGAAAGCCTCATTCTCCCATCAGCAGGATCACGTCCAAAGTATTTCACCTGTTATAGATGAGGACAGAGATTTGCTCTTTAATTAAAAACAATATTTTCAAATCAAGCAAGTTAAAATTTAAGATGCCTTAGATGAACATGGCTTTCTAGAGACAGTGACTTAGGTGTTATGTAAATGAGTAATTTAATTTCATTATGTTCTATTTCTAGATTAGAACTTTTCCTTACTGTTGTCTTCTCTACTAAAGATATAGAAAAGTTCTTATTTGTTCCTGTCAAATGGTTCAATATCAGAAATAGAGATGGGTTTTATGAATGAAAATGACACTAAAGAAGATGCATTCCTGATAAATCTGCTTTGTGAATATACCCTGGGGACCATGGGGCCTTTCCATTTGACTTCAAGATGAAATCACCCCTTTATGTTTTCTGTGAACAACTTAAGATGGATTGTCTAGCTTTTCTATTTTTAACCTCATTATGTAGTATAAATGTTCTACATATAGGAAATATTCATTGAATGTTTCTTTACTGATTCATTCATTTTCTACCTTCTCCCAGACTCCAAATCTAGTCATTATTTTGGGATATAGTCTGATTTAACTATATTATGCCATTTCAGACTCCTCAGGTTTTCTACTTCAGTGGAATGACATAAGGCTTTATCAAGGAAGTCTTCTCCATTTTAGAGAAATGGTTTTCTAGCCTTTGTCCTGGCTTTACTTTCCTTTTACTCAATTTCCTTTATTATCATGGAAGGAGTAACAGGGAAATACTGTCTCAGGTGTCCTATTTCTTTGAGGTTTGGTAGGTAAATTGTGTGGCAAGGATGTATTTACTCAAAGCATGATGAAAAAAACACAACTATAGACTTGAACATGTCAAGTCTTTGTCAAAAGACTTCCAATGGTTTCCCTTTGCTTACAGAATAAAATCCAAATAACGTATCATTTCAGAACTTTCATCATTTGACCCATTAGTCTCCTACTGAACACGTCAAAGCATATTACTTATTGCCCCCTGAATGTTTTGTGCTTTAAAAGTTCTTCCAAGCTTCTGCTCACACCACTCCCCTTGTTAACTTTTATATGTCTGTAAAGGTCTGGCTCAATTCTTCTGTTCCATGAAACTTTTTTAGTTCATTCAAGCCTGAAAGTGAAATCTTCCCTCCCTAAATGCATAATACTCATTGGGTAATTAATTATGAACTGCCTTATGCCATCTTCTTTCTGTTATTAACTCTCATATTGTTTAATTTTTAAAGTGTTAATGTTTTATTTCTCCTATTGGATTATAAATTCCATGCAGGCAGGGACTGTATATCTTTTATTTGTTTGTATGCACTTGAATACCTTGCACATAATAGGCCATTAATAAATGTCTGCTGAATTGACTTTATTTGATTTAAATACAGGCTGTTCACATAAATACAACGAGGATGAGCACATATACTGTTACATATAATAGATATATAATTTAAAGAAAAATCTGCAGGAACATTACATATACATAATATCCTTATTTGTCCCTTATCTTTAATGTTTTTTTTTTCCTTTTTAGTTATACTTTCCTGAAAGTAAGAGATGTTATACATACAAGTTATAATTTCAGGACTAGAATGTCAATATACATACCTGAATTTCTTGACCAACTTCTAATCCCAAGGCACTTGGATGTTTAACCTGAAAAAGAAGTCTTTGTGTGTTTAACTGTCAATATAGAGCTGAACTGAAGTTTAAATGGAAGAATTTTTGTCTCAACTTAGTGAAAATAAAAACAGGGTTGTTCTGGCACCTGGGTTTGACATCTGTTTTACTTAAAAGGATACGTGGGATCATATCAATAATATGGATATGCATAAGCCATGTCCTAGGAACTTAAGTATGTTTTCCATTAGTAGCGCTTCTGCCTTATTTTATGTACATTTTCCAGGCCTATTCAGACAAAGTGTATGAATGATTCTTATCAACCTAGTTAGAAAATTTTAAAAGAAATAGCCCTAGATTTTATATGGTGCCCATCATCCCCCCCCCTTTTTTACCTTTCTTTGATCAAGTTGGGAGTTATGAAGGAGTACTGCAGTCATATTTGGATAAAGTTTTATCATTACTCCTGCCTCTCTGCAAAAAAAAAAGCTGATTACAATATTGCTTTTTTGTCTGTTGACTGAAAATGAAATTGGGGCTTTCCAAGGGACAATTCTAATATTAAAAAAAAGCTTTTCATAGCATAATTTCTTGGTATTATGTCTTCAAAAACTTTGTTTTTATGTGAAAGTTTTTTAAAGGACTTTGGAACTTGCCATTATCCTTTTGTGAAGCAAAGAAAAGAGGGAATGGATCCCATAGGAAAAGCACAGAGCATCAATGAAGGCTTTCAAAAATATTCCTCATTTTTTTTTCTGTGTACCTTTACAATGATATGTATTTTTTGGAAAAAAAAAATCTGAATATAAGAAAATTATTTCAAGGGGGCAGCTAGGTGTCGCAGTGAATACAGCACCGGCCCTGGAGTCAGGAGGACCTGAGTTCAAATCCGACCTCAGACATTTAACACAAAAACTAGCTGTGTGACCTTGGGCAAATCAGTTAACCCCAACTGCCCTCCAAAAATCAAAGAACAAACAAACAAACAAAATTATTTCAAGAAGTTGACCTTATTTATAAAATTAATCTCTTTATAATTAATATTTTGAAGTTGTATAGGATTATGGAACATCACATTAGAAAAAAATTCCACTTCTTTTCTCCATTCATCCTTTTACATTTAAAAAAAAAGGTAAGAACAATCTTAACTCATTTGGAGAATGAAGTATTAAAGAAGGATCTTTTATCACTCATTTAAAATATTTTTAAGTAAATAAAATATTGACATTACTATAACTGTGGTGGGAGATTTCAGTGTCTCTCAGTTTTGGATATGAAAGATAAACAAATGGGAAAATATAAAACTAAACAAATTAGAGCTAAAAGATTTATTGTGTCTTCTACATAACATATTTCTCAGTATTGCAATGAGATTGTTTTACAACAAATAACCATTCTGATGGGCAAAGAAAATACATAAAATGGTTCTGGCAAGTTGGGGGAAGGGCAGTCCTAAGGTAGAGTTTAAGTTTTGGGTAGAAAACAGGACCACAGTGAGGAAGTGGCTTGGATAGCATCAAGGCCTGGGCCCCAGCAAGATGAGAATATCTACCTATGAAAGCTTGAGGGAGTTCAAGTTTTGATGGTTTAGATTACTGTCAATCAATTGAAATTGCTTTTTCCAAAGATAAAAATGATATCCCGACAAATCTAATGGCCTTAATCCTTATCCATGTTGACCCCTCTGCAGCCTCTGTCACAATACATTAACTTCTTTGCCTTGATATACTTATCCTTTCTGTTTTTGACACTGCTTTCTCCTGATTCTCCTCCTGACTTCTGTCTCCTTTATTGGTTCTTCATCCAAGTTATGCAGGCCAACTATGAGCATTCCCCAAGGTTCTCTTCTGTATCCTCTTCTCCCTCTATTTTTCTTGGTGATCTTATCAGATCCCATGGATTCAATTGTCTTTATGCATACAATTGGCAGATATACTTGTCCAGCCCTAATCTCTCTCTTGATTTCAGATCTCAGCTACTTATTGGACATCTTGAACTAGGTAGCTTATAAGACAGCTCAAATTCAACATGTACAAAAGTGCACTCAGTATCTTTTCCACCTAACTCTTCCCTTTTACTCAGGCTCAAAAGCTAGGTGTCATCCTTGACTCCTTCCTTACTTTCTCTCTCTCATCCCTCATATCCAATCATTTGCCAAGTCTTGTTGATTCTACCTTCATAACATTTCTCTTACGTGCCCTCTTCTCTCCTCTGGCACTGCCACCATCTTGGTGCAGGCCTTCATCACCTCATACTTGCACGTGCAGCAGCCTGCTGGTTGGTCTCCTTGCCTCAAGTCCCTCCCTGCCTCAGTTCATCCTCTACTCAGCTGTCAAACTTCCTAAAGTTCTGACCATGTCAACTGGTCCCTTCTCCCCACCGCATTCCCTCAACCTAACTCAATAAAATGTGGCTCCATATTACCTCCAGTATAAAATACAAATCCTCTGCTTGGCATTCAAAATCCTTCATAACCTGTCCCCCTCCTAACCTTTCACTTTGCCCGCTCTGAGAACTCTGTGATCTAGCAACAATGGACTCCTTGTTGCACACAACACTGTCTACAGACTTAGAATCTTTTACGTGACTTTACTCTATATTTGGCATTCTTTTCCTCTTGTTTTTGACTTCTGCATCCCCTCAAGTCCTAGCTAAAAGCAATCATCTACAGGAAGGCTTTCCCTGTCATCCTTAATGTTAGTGCCTTCTCTCGTGATCATGCCCAGTTTTGCTGCATTAGACTGCGGGCTTCTTGAGAACAGGGACGCTTTTTTTTCCTTTCTTTGTATCCTCAGTGCCTGGCACACAGTCATAAATACCTGTTGACTTGACTACTAATAATGTCATTAAGTACTGCATTGAAAGCAAGTCCATAAATTATAATTAAACATTTTTGAAAACAAGGAGTTGAAGTCAAAGGTCAAAATAGAATTGGATATATTAACACCCTATAGGGAACGCTGCCATTCCTTGTACTCCTTTCTGCCTAAGACTTCATGGAAATATTTAGAGAACTATAGAAATTCATGCTAAGAGAGTATCCTGACTCTTTTGGGAAGACTAACATTTAATTCTTTTCTTAAATTATGAGTTTTATATACGAAAGGGACTTAGAAATCAAGTCATCCAACTCCCTATTTTACAAACAAATACACTGGCTTAGAAACAGAATAAGCAGCCTAGCCTGAGGTCATAACACACTAGCATGAGACAGAGCCGAGACTTTAACTCAAGGTTTCTGGATTCCCCATTCCATTCTACTTTCTAGTGTATTCTAGTCTTTCTAAGAACATTCTAGTTCTTTCTACTACTACATGACAGCCGCTTTTACCAAGAATCAGAGTTTCCTAAAGTTTTCTCCATTAATTTTACTTGGCTGAGTATAAGGAACAAACCTGCAACATATATGGAAGCAGAGAAGAGCAAATAAACAACGTACGCTAAAAAAATACACAAGAGACTTCTGATGTTGTCAGCATGTGGAATTTTCTCCACAAAAATAGATCACAAAATGTTACTGAATAGCTTTAAGTCGTGTGAACTGCCTGATGTATGAACAAGTTAAGTGACTTGTCCAGAGTCGTACAAATACTAAGTACCTGAGGAAGGATTTGAACAGATCTTCCTGATTCTAAGCACAGTGCTCTATGGTCTCATGCTACTCGTGCACACACAGATATGTACATCTGTGTACATATACACATATATCTAATATATGCAGAATATCATGGATTAAATTAAAATTTTTTTTGCTTTTTTTGGAGGGCAATTGGGATTAAGTGACTTGCCCAAAGTCACATGGCTAGTAAGTGTGTTAAGTGTCTGAGGCCAGATTTGAACTCCAGTCCTCCTGACTTCAGGGCCAGTGCTCTATTCAGTGCGCCTCCTAGCCACCCCCCAAATTAAAGTAATTTAAAAACCACCATTTTGCATGTTATTAGAGTGACTTACCTAATTTCAGTTATTGTGGCAGTATAAACTGCTCCAAATTCTAACTGATGCTCTTGCTGCAAAAATAAACCATAAAGATTAGATTCACAAAGTAAACAAATATATACAAAGTAAATAATAAAAGATGTAGTCTTACATCATCTTTGCAGATTTCAGTAATGAATTCTCTTGCTTCATTCATAGCACTAGGTGTTGGTGCAAATACTGAAAATGTCTCTTCGTCCACTTGACTAACAGTTACCCCTTTCGTAAGAAAATGAAAAATGTAACACTTTATTTTAAAATAACATTGAGTTTTTTCTTAAAAAAGCGTAATTTAATTATTTATGCCAGTAAGTGCCAGTCTGCTAAACAGAGGAGGGTAGCAGGAATCCAAATGAAGTCAGGCATAGTTGGAGCTGTACTGTAAAGTATATTAGGTGATAGAAAAGGAAGCAGGTGGGTAGCAAGTGATAGTTGTTATCAATCAGTAACAATCAATAAGCACTTACTAAATACTATTTTTAAACCTTTAATTTCATCCTCTTATTGAATGATTAAATAACTTCTACCTTTTCCTTTTGTTTCTCTCTCCCTCTTACCCACAAAGTGGCAAATAGTTTGGAGAGGGGAGATGATCAGGTTTAGTCCTTAAAGTTCTCATTTCAGTAGCTCTTTTCCTCAAATTCTTTCCATACTCATATACAGGTTAAAGGAATCTCAGGTAGGTGGCAAATTGTAATATAGTAAATATAATAATAATAATAATATATAATATAATCTTATAGATCAAAATTTTAAGTATATTATTTACATGTATACTAAAATATACTCTTGGCAATTGGATAACTTAAAATTATCTTTAAGTGGCGGGGGGAAAGCAAATTTAATGTCACAGTGAAAATAGCAGTAATATTTACTAGTAAAAGAAGAACTCCATGGTGGTAAGATAATCATATCAGTTGTTAATATTTATCCCTACCCCAACCAAAACCTAAAACACCCAAAGGACTGTCCACTAAATTGAAGGGTAGAAGCTCAACATCTTTGGAAACAGTCCTGAAGCCTATTATGGATGATCCAAAATTTATTACTTTGGAATACTTCACTATTATAATGAAAAACATACAGCCAAGAAAACTATTTCATATGCCACTTCTGTATTCTTTCATTTTCAAAACAGAACAGAGATATAAAGAATGAAATTATGCTCCAATAACATTTAAAACAAAAAACAAATATCTCACCTGTTTTGGCCTGAAGTTTTTTTAAGTTATATCCACCCGGTCCAACAAACTTTGTTCTTTTTGATAAAGGTACCTGAACTGTTTCTAAAATGCAGAGCAAATACAAAATATAAATATTCTAAAGACATTGAAAACTAAAGGACATCTAAGTCATTTGGGTTATATTTCATTTTATGGCAAAGATAGGTAAAAAAAAATTTACATTAAAAGACAGAAAAATGTTTTATTCATTGTTTAAGAAACAGGTTGGTGTTTTCCTGAACTATTTTTTTTTTATTTTTTTGGAGGGGGGAAGGTAGGGCAATTGGGGTTAAGTGATGTGCCCCAGGTCACATGGCTAATTTTGTGTTGTGTCTGAGGCTGAATTTGAACTCAGGTCCTCCTGACTCCAGGGACAGTGTTTTATTCACTGCACCACCTAGCCGCCTCCAACAAATTACTTCTTAGGGCTTATATTTTAAAGTCATAGAACTGGAAAGATTCTAATCTACTTTAGTGGAAATAGTTCTAATACAGAGATTATGCGAAAGAATTCACTCAATCTTTGTATATTCATGTAAAAATTTTTCTTAAAATTCAAGGATACCACCAAATTTTATATTACCTAAAATAAAGTGAAAATATTTTCATTAAAAATCTTTTTCAATCTTTTAATTCAGTGAAGTTTGGTATAATGGTAAAAATATTTTCAAAGTAAAAATTATTCAGAATGTTCAACATGCTAATATTAACAGTAAAAGATGAAATTAATATAATCTTCCTATATTACCTACAACTGGTCCATTTTCCTTTCTACTTTCTCGAGGTTTTGAGATTGTTTTGTTCATAATCTGTAATATTTCTCTCTTTGCCGCTAAAGAGAAAAAAATAAAATGATATTATTGCAAAAATGAATACAACTTCCCACTGTTACATTATTATGTACAGGATAAAGTCCAAATTACTCATCTCTCTCACAATTTGGCCTCTACCTATTTCTTTAATATGTAACATAATACAGTTGTCATCCTGCTGTGAAGCCAGTATAACCTGGATTCAAGTCCTATTTCTAACACAAACTGGCTGTGTGACACCAAGTCACTTAACATCACAGTGTTTTACTAAGCAACTCACTTAAGTTGCTGAAAAGGTGCTTACACACACTGGTAGTTTCCTCATATGGGGGTTCCCAATAATCAATGAAATTACAGAAATTAGTCCTCATCCCTATCCCCTTTTTCTTAAGTTAAACATTTTTAAACTAATTTTTTATTTTTTTCACTCAGAAAAAAATCACATCTTCTCCCTCCCACTTCCTCTTCTTTTATATAGAGGAAGGAAAAAAACAAAAAGCCAGTTACATTTATAGTCAGGGAAACCAAATTTCCATAATGGCAAACTAAAAAAAGGTTCATTCTGCTATAAATATATTTGTACATTCTTAGAGTTTGTTTTACTTAGGAATAATATCTCCTTTAATGTACTTTCTCTTTATTCCCCCTTCTCCCTTCTATTTCCTTGTTAACATATATTTATTTCTATGTACAATTCTGTGTGTGTATGAGCGCATATATGTTCTTCTCTTTGACCAATTCAGATGAGATTGAGGTTCAAGTGTTAGGCTACTTCTTCCTCCTTGTTTCTCTAGACTTCTGCATGAGCTCCCAGATGATGAGTTAATTTCCCCTAACTTTCCTTTCCCTTACCTCCTTCCCCTCTTTCCATTCTTCTTTTAAAATCTTTAAAACATAACAAAAACACTCCTAGGCTTTCTGTTTAATCAGACTTTCTCTATGACTCCTTATGATGACAGGATTCAAAGGGGACACATGTATCATCTCCCCAAAGCAGAATGTAGCTTATGCTTGTTTATTCCTTTATTATTGTTCATTTGTGTTTACCTTTGTATATTTCTCTTAACTCTTGTGTTTGAACTTCAGAGTGTCTATGCAGCTGTCTTTTCATCAGGAAAGCTTAGGAGTCCTCTATTTCACTAAAGGTCTATTTTTCTCCTGTAGGATTATAATCAAGAAATAATTTTATTCTTGGTTGAAAGCATATAGCGGTTGCCTTCTGGAATACTGTGTTCCAAGCTCTTCACTTCTTTATAGTTATAGCTGCCAAAACATGTGTGATCCTGGCTATCGCTCCTCATTCTCTGAATTCTTTCTTTCTGGTTGCATGGAGTAATTTTTCTTTGACTTGGAAATCTCTGCATTTTGACTATGATGATGTTGAGAGTTATTTTTTTTCCCCAGGAGGTGACTGGTAGAGTCTTCTATTTCTGTTTTGCCCTCTAGTTCTAAGACCTCTGGGCAGTTTTTTTTTTGACAATTTCTTGAAATATGATGGGTAGGCTCTTGTTTTGGTCATGGCTTTCAAGTAGACCAATAATCAATCTAAAATGATCTCTCTTCAAATCTATTTTCCAAGTCAGTTGTTTTTATTATGAGATACTTTATTTTTTTTCTCAGTCTTCTGACTTTTTTTTTGTCTCATGAGCCATTAGCTTTTGGTCCATTGTAATTTTCAAGGAGTTTGTTGCTTAGGCAAGGTATTGTACCTCTTCAACCAAGCTGTTAATTACCTTTTCTTTTTTAAAATTTATTTATTTACTTTTAGTTTCCAACATTCAGTTTCACAATCCCTTGAATTTCAAATTTTCTCTCCTTCCTTCCCTCCCACCCCCACCATGGCAGCATACAATCCAATATAGGATTTACAAATACCTTCATATTAAACAGTAGTCAGGTTGTAAAGAAGGATTATATCCAATGGAATGAACAATGGGGAAGAGGAAACAAAACAAAAAAGAAGAAAGAGCAGGTAGTTTGCTTCAATCTGCATTCAAACTCTCTTCTTTCTAGTTCTTTCTCTGAATGTAGACATCTCTCTCTATCAGGAGTCTTTTGGAGTTATCTTATAACCCTGCATTGCTGAGAAGAGTCCAGTCTATCAAAGTTGGTCATCACACATAAGTTGTATCTGTAATTGTGTATAAATTTATCCTGGTTCTGCTCTTCTCACTCAACATCAGTTTATTTAAGTCTCTCCAGGTTATTATGAAGTCCATCTGCTCCTCATTTCTTATAGCACAATAGTATTCCATTGCATTCATATACCACAACTTGTTCAGCCATTCCCCAATTGATGGGCATCCCCTTGATTTCCAATTCTTTGCCACCACAAAGAGCTGCTATAAATATTTTTGTACATATGGGTCCTCCCACTTCTATGATCTCTTTGGGATACAACCCTAGAAGTGGTTTTGCTGAGTCAAAAGGTATGCACTTATTTATAGCCCTTTGGGCATAGTTCTAGATTGCTCTCCAGTGTTAATTACCTTTTCAATTCTTTTTTTTTAATAGCTCTAGTTTCTTTTATGACATTTTCTTCTAGAACTCTCATTTCATTTATAAAAATATACTTTCTGAACTCCTGCTTCATTTCTCCCAAGAAATCTACTTGAAATCTGTACTCAAGCTAAATTTTCCACCGACGCTTTGCTTGCAGATATTTTGGAGTCATACTCTTCTGGGTTTGTTGCTTTTTATGGTGATATTCATGTTTACTTGCTTATTCTTCCAGCCTACTTTCTGACTGATTTGTTAGGGTCAGGCACTGGGCATTTCTGGAGGAAAGGTCTGGGGTAGTCCTGTTGCTTCTTTTCTTGGGATATTGAGTACTGTGTTATCCCTGGATCTAAGGGATAGCTCAGGTCAGAGATCTGCCAGCTTCCAGGGCTTCTAGAATGGTCTGGTCCAGGGCAAAGTGTGATGATTGGCCTCCTGATCTGAGTTTTGGAAGGTCCTGACCTGGCGTGGGGTCTGAGGAACAGGTCTGTGGGCTTGCCCCATTTGGAGTTTTAGTAAACTACTGCTGGACTATCACTGTCAGCCAGCTAGAAAGCTCTGATGGTTCTGAGTGAAGAACAGGCTTCCTTATAGTCTGGGATTCCTGCTCTGGTTATTCTTCTATGGGTTTCATCAGACTGATATAGAAGCTGGAAATGAGACCCTGCTCCACGCTTGGGGTTAGAACCTCAGGGCTCCTGCTTGCCTCTGAATTTATTCCTTGCTTGATACACAGCCTAAGGTCCATGACTGCTCCTCACCTGGAATGCCCCCTTAGGTTGCACAATCTGCCCTGGATCTATGACCTAAAACTGCATAGTGAGTGATAATATTGCTTCCAGCACCCTACACAAGTTTAGAACCCTTTATGCTGGATCTGGGACCTTTCCTTGTCCCAGGACACAGATTTTTCCTGAACTGGAATTCTTTGTGTTTTCTGGCCAGAAACCTCCTCAGTGTCCATAGATTTCATTGTCTGCCTTAAAATACTTTAGACTGAAAAAATGACTCATGATTTCTTTGTCAATTTCCTGATGGGGATTCAATCTGGTGCATTTTCTAAATCTATTTGGGGGTTCTGGGGGAAGCTTGCTGAACTTTATCTTGGCTCCACTATCGCCTAATTTTTTAATGTCTTCCATCATTCCAATATATGACTTTTGCTTTGGACAAAGTGGTCCAGTTTACTTTCCCTCCAAATTGCATGTGCCTATAAAGCTTTCTTCATTTGCATTTTTTTTCCTGTTTAAATCCTATCTTCTTTAGACCTTCCCTCCTTGGAAGGTCTATATACTATATATAGTACCTATCTATCTACCTTGGCATATACAGCTTGAATCATGTCCAGACTATAATACCCCTCTTGTTATAGACGAGGTGGCTTGTCTAAGGTATATGAGCAGTTAAGAAGCAGAGATGGAAATAAAGACCCCTTTTGCTCCCAATCCAATTCTCTTCCTGCTTCACAAGTGTCTCAGGGTTCAATTAAGGCAATGTGTTTCTGCAAATGTTAGCACTGTCTCCTTTTTGAAATCACTCTGAATTATTTTGTATTCACTGCTATAATTTCTTTACCCAGAACAGAAGCTCTGCGTACATGTTGCAAGGACTGTTTTTGTCTTTGTATCCCCCAAACCTAGAACAGTACCTGCCAAGAGTCATTGCTTCATGATTGCTTGTGAACTGATTAACTATTATTAGACTGATACTTCAGGGAGTTATCACAGGAAATCAAGTATTCCCTTACCTTATTCCCAACCATAACAATATCTAACATTTATACTGCAACTTAAATTTTGCAAAGTACTTTTCAAATATTATCTCATTTGATTCTTTTAACAACCTTAGCAGGTGGGTACTGCTATTATTCCCATTTTATAGACAAAGCTAAATAGACCTGTCCAGGGACACAGAGCTGGTAAGTATCTGAGGCCAGGTTTGAACTAAAGTCTTCCTGACTCCAGGTTCAGTGTACTTATCTACTGCAGCATTGAAGAAACATCCAATCTGGGTCTCTGGCAACTGGCTGAAAAGTATTACAGTGGGATCTGGTTATGCTGCATTGCTTGTCATTCTTGTACAGGATATCTATGCTTTGGTTAGTATCTGACATATAAACTTCATTCTTATAACTAAAAGGCAGTACTGGGAACAATGATATAGACAGTTCTTGCTTTCCATAAGTGAATTGTTCCCAGAGACCTCTATGCAAAGCAATTTTTATGTAATGTGGAACAGGGTAAAGATCTTCTCTCTCAGGACTGGGGGTATCAAGCCAAACCCCAGATCCAGTGGCCGTGGTGGTAGCCTCTCTGTGGGTCTACTCTGCTGCTTTCATTTAGAGAGGTTTTTTTTTTGGGGGGGGGGGGAGGAGGTGGGCTAGGGTGGGAGGCTGCAGAGCAGAAAGAGAGAGCACAGTAATGTACTGTAAAATTAACACAAGGCTTTTTTTTGAATGTGAATATCTTTCAAAATTCTTTAGGCAAAGTTGAATTTATATAATATGACTTTACATAAGGTGAGCAGTCTCTAACTCAAAAATTATTTAAAATGAAAGCATTAAGGAGATAGGTGCAAGAATTCCTCTGATAAGAGTTTTCTTATTAAAAACATAATATATTTTCTATTCGTTAACTCAAAACTAAAGAACAGATTATATAACGAGAGATATGTACACCACTTTACCTGTAGCTTGTTGAATTGCCTCCATTACAATTTTTATGGGTATTCCTGGTAATTTGATATCAGCCTGAGATAAAGAAGCCAGAAAATTTATATACATATTGAATTAAATGACATCTATCACTTTGCTAAAATGTTTCCAAAATTAATTTGTAAAAAATACCTGTAACGCAGTTATTCCCTTATTTGTTCCAGCCATTTTGAAATCCATGTCACCATTATAATCTTCAATTCCCTTAAAAAATTCAAAAAGTTATACTTTGAAACAAAATTCAGAGTATATTCATAGAAGTTTCAAGGAGCAGTTTTGGATGTGTCCTCTGAGAATATGCCTCCTTTACCTTTCCTTTATTAGCTGTCATGTCCAATGCCTAGGCATTGCTGTGAACCTTTAAACTCCAAATATTTTCACACAAAAACATGTCTTCACTCTAAAAATCACATTCTCCTCCCAAATTTGTTACTGGCAGCTTAATACTGGTTTATGAGTATATTATGAGAAGTTATACTATTAATTTACACTATATAACTTTAGTATAATTTTTAAAAAATCTAAGTCTTCTAAATAAGTGCTTTTGTAATTTCCTAAATACATTTTAGATATTGTAAAGGATATTTAACCTTTACTGATAGCACTAAATATTTTAAAAACTTTGTATACTTGCCAGGATATCTGTCAGTAAACGATAATCTTCAATTTCGCTTTCTTTCTCAGAGCTGTTTTTGGCAATCAGTCCTATTGCTACACCTGCAACAGCAGACGAAATCGGAACTCCTATAATTAAAAAGGGGATTCATAAATATGAATGTGTATCTGTAAACACACAGTGATTTCCATGAAAACACAGTATTAGGTGAAACAAGGTTTCAGAGGAGTAGTTACAACACATGTGGGATTAGAATGGGAATGGGTGGACCTGTGATTTCATTAAGGAAACCTCCTCTACCAATGCAGATCAGCACTAGCTCTGCAACTTACAGTCTTATGGGCTTGCATGGGACACTTTGAGAGGTTAAGTACCTAGCCCAGCAGTCACTAGCTAGCACATGCGTCAGAGGCAGGACAAGATCTCAGATCTTTCTGATTCCAAGGCCATCATTTTATCCATTACACCATATTTGCTTTCTCCCCCTCTG
Source organism: Petaurus breviceps papuanus (assembly GCF_028583685.1). Lineage (NCBI taxonomy): Eukaryota > Metazoa > Chordata > Mammalia > Diprotodontia > Petauridae > Petaurus > Petaurus breviceps. Next base: position 21,742,961 of record NW_027187358.1, read on the forward strand.
TTTCTATCAATGCAAAATATTAAAGAATTTCTTTTAAACCAGGGGGTTCTTTACCTGGGGAACATGAACCTTCCTCCCCTATTATAATAACTACATTTTAATAGAATTAAGTTTCCCTTATAATCTCATGTATTTATTTTATGAATTTCAAAACCGTATTCTGAGGAGTGGTTCACAGGCTTCAACAAATGGTCAAAGGGTTTAATAATACAAAAAGGTTAAGAACCCCTGTTTTAAACTGTTCAGGAAAATTAAGGGAAATAAATGGCGAAACATGCCTATGTATTATAGGCTATCTAGGAAAATATATGCTGTTACAATGTTGCTTATTCTTTTCTTTCAGTTTACTTGCAGCACTTTTATTTTTCCTTACACAATGATGTGTTGGGCATTACAATTTTCAACTCTTAGGACAACTTACAAATTTTGGTATTCTACTGTCATGAGAACATTAAGGAAACATACATAAATTAACTAGATGCACAAATTTACAGGTTGCAAATGCAAACTCTTTTGCAACTCAAGGTTGAGTAACAGCCCCATGATACTGGGGGAAAACAGTGGGTTAAAAAAAAACTGGTTCCTAAGGCTTGGATTCAATATGTATTCCTATTAGGATGGTGGCAAGAAGCAACACATAATAAACTCTTACCAGCCTTAGGAGAGAAATTCTGCAAGGCAGCTCTTTTAGATGTTGGAAATCTGACCTTTAGATACCTTGTACAGATCTTTATAGAACTAAACTGTACAGCCGTTGAATGTCAACCAGCCAGATACTATATTGCCATATTATCAGGTCAATTCTCTATGGAAGTTAATTCTTAGCCTTACCTGTCAAAATGAAGTGACCTGTATCAGGGTTTAGATCAAAGATATGTACAAGGTATGCTAAAATGTACACCAAGGGAACAACTGTTAACTTGAATACAAGGTCAAATCAGTAACAGTTCAACAATCTAGAAAGTGCTGATATTTGTCTAATATCAGATACAAACTTCCCTAAGGACAAATTTCTTTTCAAAGAAGGCTTATTCCAGTTTCATGAGGCTAACATGAGGTGTATATTTGCCAGGGCAAATTTTTACTTTGTGAATACTCATGCAGCAAATGCTTTGCATCTGCTAGCAGTCCATTTAGAAGCATTTGCGATGGACAATGGATGGGCCAGATTCATCATATTCCTGCTTGCTGATCCACATCTGCTGGAAGGTGGAGAGAGATGCCAGAATAGAACCACCAATCTAGATGGAATACTTATGTTCAGGGGGAGCAATGATTTTAATTTTCATTGTGCTAGGTGCCAGGGCTGTGAATTCTTTCTGCATTCTGTCAGTAATACCAGGGTATATGGTAGTACCACCAGACAATACTGTGCTGCCATATAGATCCTTTAGGATATCAACAGCACATTTCATGATAGAATTGAATATGTTCTCATGAATGCCACAGAATTCCATACCCAAGAAGGATGGCTGGAAGAGGGCCTCTCAACACCTGAACCTGTCAGTGCCAATGGTGATCATCTAGCCATCAGTAAGCTCATAGCTCTTCTCCAGGGAAGAGGAGGAAGCAGCAGTGGCCATCTCTTGCTTGAAGTCCAGGGCAACACAGCACAGCTTCTCCTTGATATCACGAACAATTTCCCTTTCAGCTATGCTACTGAAGCTATACCCTCTTTCTGTCAGTATCTTCATGAGGTAGTCTGCAGGTCATGGCCAGCCAAATTTAGACAAAGGATGGCATGGGGAAGGGTATAATGCTCCTAGATGGGCACAGTGTGGGTGACACCATCACCAGAGTCCATAACAATACCAGTGGTACGAGCAGAGGCATACAGAGATAACACAGCCTCAATAGCAATATACATGGCTGGGGTGTTGAAATATAATCTGTGTTATCTTCTCTCTGTTGGCCTTAAGAGTTTAAGGGAGGTTCTGTAAGCAGAACAGGGTGTTCCTCAGGAGCTACACGAAGCTCATTGTAAAAGGTATGATGCCAGATTTCCTCCATGTCATCCCAGTTGGTAACAATGCTATGTTCAATGGGGTATTTTAGAGTCAGGACACCTCTCTTGCTCTGGGCATCATCACCAACATAACTGTCTTTCTGCCCCATTCTCACCATGACACGCTGGTGCCTTGGGAGTCCAACAATGGAGGAGAACACAGCCCAAGAAGCATCATCTACAGCAAAGCCAGCTTTGCACATGCCAGAGCCATTGTCAATGACAAGAACAGCAATTTCTTCTTCCATTTTTGTTTAATCTGAGGCTGCACACTGTCCTAGTCAGAGAATTTAGAGCAGGGGGAAGGGAAGGGACAAATAAAGGGGGTACATCCAAAGTAGCCTACAAGTGCTGCCAGCTACCACTGAGTGAGCCTGTTGTTTATTCTTTATCATATATGTATATTATTTATAATGTGACTGGGTTTTTTGTTGTCATTTTCAGTTGTAGTTTATTCTACATTTAGTAGATACATACAAACATACATGTGGGAAAGATATATTTGCACACACACACACGAACACACAAACATACACACATATATATAAAAAAGAGAAATACAGGCTATATATCACATCTCTGTATATAAACATGTATTTATACATACAAATCTGTAAGCTGTAATGGTAATGGGAATTAGAAGATCTTCCCTGGCCCTCGTATTAACAAGCTAACAGGTACTTAGCACTTAAGTTTCAAGTTCATAATTCTATCAAGTATTAAGACCCAGAACTTGTGAATCCCATAGTGGGATGGACTTGTCGATGTAACAGGAAGGGGCAGAACAGGGAGGAGCTAATACCATGTATAAGGAAAAGCCCAAGCTGGGAGAGGCCAGAACTTCTGGGAGTGAGCATTGTGGAGGTAGAGCAACTACTGCTGGAGGGAGAGAGAGAGAGAACTGCCAGGATCCTGAGAACTTCTGAGAACTGTTACAAATTGAAAATAGAATGGAGAACATAACTTGTGGTGGCAGAATAGAGAACTGAGAACTTCTGAAAAATGAGAAGAGAGGAGAACTGGGAGGAAGCATGACTGTGGTGCATCTTTTGATGTTACTTTGTCAGATTTGTCTGCTGATAGAAGGCAGTGCTGTTGTTACAGAAGTCCTGGGACCTTGCTGCAGGTTCAGAAGCCCTGAAAGAGGATTTTCTTGTTGTATATTTACAGGAATCCTGGAGGAGGGTTTTGCTGACGTTTTCAGAGGTCCTGGGACCATACTAATGATTTGTGCTGATTCCTCAGGCAGAAAGTGAACTGATGAGGATGCTGGCAATATGCATGAATGTTATCGTGGCTTTGTTAAAGCTTTGTCTTCCCAGGAACAGAAACTGTAGAGGACATGAGGTGTACTAGATACTGTGAGTTTCAGTATGGAACAGGAATTGGACAAGGAGCTGGACAACAAGGAGCTGCTAGGAGTTGGGCCCATGGAAGGGGAACCATGGAAGTGGAGAGCCATCTTCGAGTTAAGATGAAAAGACCTCTCCTTGGGTATGTAATGCAAACTGAGAAGATCATGATTTACTAGGGGTGGAGAACTTTGACCTTTACATTTAGATGATTGAGTTAAGGACTTACTAGTTAAAGATGATTGGAAACTAATCTCCAATTAAGAAGAAAGAAGACTTTTTGATTGAAGAGATTAAGACAATGTGACCTGCGGTGGAAAACTTTTGACCTCTGTACTTTGTGTCAATTAAGGAGGCTTGCCTCCTTAAGAATGATTGAGTTACTAAATGAGTTTACTTTGTTTAAAACTATGTGACCACTTTGGTTAAAAATTACATGGCCATTTTAGTGATAGGTTGTTATGCCATAACATGGTGAATGCTATACTTTGATTTCTGTGAATGTTTTGTCTTAATTTGTTACTGAATAAATAGAGTTCACAATGCTGTGTAATCAGGACCTTGAAAGCTGTTCACAGCAGCAGTCCTCTGGAAAGCTTCTCATGCTTGGCTTTACATAAGTACAGATAGGTACACATATACACAGTAAGATGAAGTAGATACAAGGCTAGCTCCTGAGTCAGGAAGACCTAAGTTAAATTCCATTTCTGAGACATTCCAAGACTATAATATTGCAGAAGAGCTTATCTGTATTTGCAAGAGGATGTTCTTCACCAGAAACTATCTACAATTATGAAATCACAAGTACAGTGAAAAAAATTATACAGCTATCAATAAATATTTATTAAACCCTTACTATGCACTGTATGAGGAAATACTGATGCAGATACCAAAAAACAACAACAAACAAACCATACAACAACCTCCCCTCCCCAACTGGTCCTTATTCCCAAAGAGCTTACATTTTATTAGAAAAGACAAACATACACACACACACACACACACACACACTTTCCTGAATTTGGAGTAAACTATTCAATTGCATTAAAAATAATAGACACATATTCAAATAGGACTGGATGGTTTACCACAAAATTATTCAAAATCGAGGACATTATAGCCCAGCTTAAAAGAAACCTTATATTATTTTTTCATGCTCAGTAAATAACTAAAAAATGCCAGACACGAATATTAGAACCACAGTTTTTTTACCTGCATCCATTAGTGCTAAACTTCCACCACATGCAGAAGCCATAGAAGAAGAACCTGCAGAAAGAAAAATTTAAGATAAAAATTTATAAAACAGAATATTCATTTTAAATAAAAATAGTGTCATAATATTTATTGTCAAAGGTTTTTAAAAATTTTCAAACAAACCAAACACAACCCTAACTCTTCCCAACAAGGCTGACTTTTCTAGCTCTGAAGTATAACAAGAATTAAAATGACTGTCAGAATCATCAGGGAGGTAGGAAGCCTCAACCTATGCCCCAGGCTCTACTGAAGAACTAGTAATATTTTAGTAAATATCCGGGCTGGCTCTGGCCCACCCACCACACTGAGTAATTTAAAAGAGGGAAGAAAGCAAACAGACTGTCTTGGATCAGACATTAATTGAATATCTTTAATTATTTTGAGACCACCATTTCTGATTCCAATTGTTGAAATACAGGCCCCCTAAATGGAAGAGCCATCTTGTTTTAGCAAAATTTCCTAGAGTTATTTTATTTTTGGGACTGGCCTTTGCAAGATCCTTCCTACTTGGCCTATCTTTATGTATTCTCACTACCCTAATTTGGACATGACACCTCCTCCAGCCTTAGTTAAATACCAGCTTCATCCTTCTTAGGTTCACTCCCCTGGGTATGGACTCTCTAAGACGACAGGGCTTCTGATTGACTACAATAGGAACAACCATTAAGGAATATAATTCATATATTTTTCTAGGCAATTACTTAGCTAGCAGAGAAGGATTTGAGTGAATACTCATCTAATCTTACCAACAAAAACCTTTATCTTGCCAGTGGAATAGAACCAGTATACCAAGTAGAAAGGGAGATAACATTTGAAAAGGTAGACTCTAAGAGATAAACTCAGTCTTTTACACTAAGAAATAAATGAAAGATCAGAATACCATTTGACTCTAGAACTTCAGATGTGACTCTTATTGTGAAAGGAAAATCTTTGGGAATAACTGGATACAAAGATTTTTCAGCAAGTGCACCTAAAATACAGAAGATAAAACATTAAGAATAGAGCACGCTTATGGTATTTTTGGAATAACACATAAATTTAGTTTTCTCACCATGCCCAAGCTCTCTTCTGTTCACACCAGTGACTTTGCCAGTTTCATTAGTTGCATAAGGAGGAAACTTTAAAAAAGAAAACAAACACACAAAACTAAGAAATTGAATGCTTGTATATTTTTCACTTTAATAAAGCAAGCACTGAATGATACACTAAGAAAAAAAAATCAGAGTTCTCTAGTACTAGTACCTAAGTCTTTTTGCTATTACTGAAAAATAACCTAGTATTTAAGTGTCTCATAGGATGAGCTTACTATAAAGGGGAAACGTTTTGTCAATCCAGATATTTTAAATAACCAGACGTCCCAGTTCTTTAAGGTAGGAACTGATCTTCTTTCCTAAAGTAATGTCTAAGGAAGGCTGTATATGCTATCCAGATGTCTAATTTTGTTTATGAAGTAAAAAAAGGCTGTTTTACCATTATCTTCCTGTTTATATTTCTGAGGTATACAGTAAGACTTTAGTATTAAAGAATTACCTTACCTCATAATGAAGCATGAAATTTTTTTCTTTGATGCCACTAAAAATTAAAAAAGGTCATGAAATGTGAATACACTTGTTTCAGCATGTTATCCCCAGCCTCCTCAATCCTACCCACCAAAGTCCCACTCTAGATCTACCCATTCTTTCCACAGTAGTCACTGGAAAATTTGCTCCACTTTCATCTTAAACCTTTTCCCTTCTCACTCCCTACATCTTCTGACTCTCATTGAGACCCAGCTCCCTCCTAATGATACAGCTTCCCTGGCTACCCTTTTCCACTAGGGGTCACATTCCCACTTATACCCTGAGACTCCCTAGTCCCCACTTAACCCCTTGCTTCCCAGTGGTGCTTCCATACCCTCTTCTACCACCATCACTCAGTAACTTCTCCCTTGAGATTCTTTCAATAGTTATCACCCCATGAAGCTGCTAGTAGTTGCTATTTACTGACCCTTCTTCAAAGGGTTTGGTGCCTGGCTCATTGTCTTTCTTCCCCAACTCCTGCCCTCATAATAGGTGACTTCAATGTACACATGACACTCCCTCAACCCCCCTATCTTTCCAATTCCTCAATGTATTCATTACCCACACCCTACTCCTTCATCCACTTTAGCTACACACATACATGGTTATACTCATGATCTTGCCATTAACCACAAGTATTTTACTTCCATAATCATGAACTCTGACATACTCTGCCAAGCCCCAAGCTTGGATTATTCTTCCTCCAGGTCCAGAGCTCTATCCAAAGCACCTTCTAGCTGCCTCAATCTGACACCCCTCAGATGCTGCCTCCCACTACCTCCTCCTGTCTCATTTACCTCTGCCTCACATAAAAGGGTCCTGGTCAAGGCAAACCCTGCTATACACACAAGCGATCTAATTTCATTTTCATCTTCTCCAACAGAATGCATCTCCCATTGTCCCTACTCCTTCACTAATCCTCAATCTCTTCTTGTCTCCTACTGCCTAAAAACACACTTATGTGTCCTCCATCCTCAAAAACCCCTCAGTTGATAGGTCTATTCTCACTTGCTATTTTCTTATATCTCTTTTCCTTTTTGTGGCTAAACTCCTTGACAAAATTATCTACAATTGGTGCCATGACTTCCTTCTCAGTTTTGTCTGAAGTCTTTGCTGGTTTCTTATCTCAACATTCAATTGAAACTGTCCTCTCTGATGTTATCAATGATCTCTTAAATGCTAAATCTAATGGCCTTTGCTTCATCCTCATCCTTGCTGACCTCTTTACAGCTTCTATCACAGTTGATTACCCTCTATTCTTTGAAACTGTTTGCTCTAGGTTTTCACAACATTGCTCTCTCCTGCTTATCCTCTTACCTGTCTGACCATTCCTTAGTCGCCTTTGCTGGATATTTGCCTCTTTAGTGTGGGTATGCCCCAATACTTTAGCCTGCAACCTTTTTTCTTCATGGATTCCACTGTCATCTTTATGCAGATGATTTTCAGATCCATTTGTCCAGTCTCAACCTATCTCCTGATCTTCACTCTCATATCTCCAACTTCTACTGACATCTTGGGCTGGATATTCCATAAACATCTTAAACTCAACATGCCCGAAACGGAATTTTCTTTTCCCCCAAACCTTCCCCTCTTCCTGTTACTGTCAAATGTACCACCATCCTCTTAATCATGCAGGCTTGAAACCTTGGTGTCATCCTTGATTCCTTCCTTGCTATCTCTCACCACTCACATCTAATCAGTTGCCAAATTCTGTTGATTCAAACTTCATGACACTTCTCCTGTAGGCCCTTCTTCTTCTTTGACACTGCCCCCATCCTGGTGTAGGCCCTCATGATCTCATGCATGAACTACTGCAGCAGCCTGCTGCTTGGTCTTCTTGCCTCAAGTATTCACCACCCCAGTCTAGCTTCTATTCAGCTGTCAAAGTGATCTTCCTAAAACAATTCTGACCATGTTATTCCCCCAATCAGTAAACTTTAATGGAGCCCCATCATCTCCAGGATCAAATATAAAATCCTGTTTGTCTTCCAAAACCCTTCATAACCTGGCCCCCTTCTACCTTTTCAGTCTTCTCATACTTTACTCCTCCATTTCATTCTGCCCTCCTCCTCCCCAAACCTCTCCATGACACTGTCTTCCTTGTTATTCCTCCCAAGATATTCTATCTCCTAATTCCAGGCATTTTCACTGGCTGTGCCTGGAATTCTTTCTTTAGTCATCTTTGTCTCCTGGCTTCCTTTAATTCCCAGCTAAAATCCTACCTTTTATAAGAAGCCTTTCCCAATTCCCCTTCATGCTAGTGCCTTCCCTCTGTAGCATACCTCCAATTTATACTGTATATATTTTGTTTGTACATAGTTGTTTACAGGATTTCTTCCCCATTAGACTGTGAGTTTGTCAAGGGCATAGACTGTATTTAAACTTTCTCTTAGCAGTGTCTAGCATATAGTAGGCACTTAATAAATCCTTAGCCTGACTGAGTGACTAGGCATGACATGGAATAATGAATGAGCAAGAGAACTGAGAAGCAGTCAGAAAGACCTGTGGAGAACCAGGAGAAAGCTCTGTTCAAATAACAACAACAATAAAACCCACAGAGAGAGCATCCATGAAGAGAGGATAGTGAGCACTGTCTAATACTGCAGAGAAAGGATGAAGATTGAGAAAAGTCCATTAGATGTAGTAATTAGGGGTGGCCAGGTAGCACAGCAAGTAAGAGCACCAGCTCCAGTGTCGGGATGACCTGGGATTCAAATCTGGGCTCAGATACTTAGCACCACACCCAGAAATAACTGACCGTGTAACCTTGAGCAAGTTACTTAACCCCGATTGCTTTAAAAAAAAAAAAAGATGTAGTAATTAGCAAATAACTTAGAGGTTTCAGTTGAATAATGAGGTTGGAAGCCAGATTACAGAAAGTTAGAGGAGAGGAAATGGAGATAAAGATTTAAGATTTTCCAGGAGTTTGGCTGAGAAAAATATTAGTGATATGTAATGATAGCTAGTACAGATCTAGTGAAGTGGGATCTAGTGAGAATCATTAAGAACTAGGGAGACCTGGGCAAGTCTATAGGCAGCAAGGAATGAACCAGTCACTAGAGAGATACTGAAGATTAGAGAAAGGGGATAATAGTGGGGGCAATCTGCTTGAGAAGATGGGATCAAAGGACATATTAGGAGGGTTTAGTCTTGCTGAGGAAGAGAATCACTTCTTCACCACACAGTAACAGAAGAATAGTGTAGGATGATGCATAGGGGTTATGACATGAGAAGTAACAGAGGGAACCTGCAGCAAATAGACTCAATTTTCTTGGTAAAGTATGAGACAAGAACCTCAGCTGAGAGGGTGAAGGGAAGGGTTTGAGGCTTAAGGAGAGATGAGAACTTTGGAACAACTATTATGAAGAATGGGACAGAAAATCAATTATGAAGGAATAATAGGATCACCTTTCTATACCAAGGACCCAGGTGAAATTAGATAGCATAAATTTGTAGTGATCTAGTTAGAAGAGTCATGACTTTCTGCAGTTCCATTCAACAGCACCCAAGAAGGAGCAGAAGAGATGACCGGCAGAAACAATACAGGGTTGAGAATGTGACAAGGTCAAAGAGATAACAGGACAAGCGATCAAGGGATCTGACAGCAGAGGGTAGTATAGAGTATTCACTAAATGGTCAAGACAAGGAATGAAGGAAAGGGTAGTCTAGGAATGAAGAAAAGGGTCACCAGAACAGGAATAATGGTCTGATAAAATACTGAGGGGTGGAGGAACCAGTGGTCAAGGTGAGGATAAGGAACAGGCCTAGGAAAAGCAAGGTATAGGGAGAGAAGGAAAGATAAGCAATCACGATTATTATGAAACAGAGACATTAAATACAGAAATTGATTTTAAAATGGTTTTTATATCAAGGGTCCCATTGAATAATGATGTACCTCTCTCCTGAAATACTTCATTGTTATACAGGAACACAAAGCAATGCCTCCCCCATCTTCCAACTTACCTAATAGCTGTTGTAATAGGGTCAGACTTCACACTGGATTCTAAAGAATCAAATGTAACTGTACAAAGTACCTAAAAAAACAAACAAACCTTGATTCTGGTATTGATATACTAAATATATAGAATAAAAAACTTTTGAGAAGCACAGTACGCAACTAAAGGCCACATCCTATGTATAAGTAATTCTGTACAAAGCCTACCACTACCATGTGTACACTTAATAATGAAATTGCTGATACATTCAAGAAATATTATTTGAGCTCTTTCTATGTTAAGGTACTATTCCAGTTATAGGGGGAGAAGAGGAGCAGACAAAAATGAATGCAATCCTACAAATCAATACAAAATCACTTAACCTCTTTAGGTCTGTTTCCTCATTCATTAAATGATGGAAACAGACTCAATGATCTCTTAGCTCTCTTCTGGCTATAAATTCTGTGACCCAGATCACAATTCCTTCAATGTCTTAATAGATAGTTCTCTGGTTAATGAATCCAAAACCATTTATTACTTACTCGTGTCAAGATATCAGAAGACAGCCTGTTGTCCAGAGCTAGGGACCAGAAACAAGCTGTGACCTGAGCTTGGCATAACAACAACCCTTTGCATTCACCCTCTGGATAATTTCACCCCCTAGCAAAATCATACAATTATTGTATTGCTCTGACCAGCATCAGGAGTTCTCTGAGCTTGGACAAGTACCTGTTGTATTCATGTTTTGGTCATGAAGCCCTGCTATGAATCAAACCTGTCTCGTTGTTGCCGTTAGCACTCACTGTTAGGGCTGCAGCTCACTGTGTAGCCACTGGTATAAGTATTGAGATCTCCCCACACTGCCTTGGATTCTCCCCACTAGTGGTGAGGCCCTAGCACATGTATCCTTGCTTTCAAGTTGTTTCCCTCACTTTGAGATTAAGCTTCTCTTTGATGCCTGACTCTCCTGTCTCTAGCCTACTCTGTCTGACTCTGGTCACCCACAGGTTAGAGGCTGGTTCAGTCTGGTTGACACTTAGTGGCTTACTTTCTGGTGATGAAAAGGGTAGGATTAGGAACTGGACCTGTGACTGCACTAACATATACAGAACTCCTGGAAAAGGAAGCTTTCTCATACCACTAAAGGTAAGAGTCTCTCTTAGGAGAGTGGTCTAGAGCATTGAGAGGGTAAATGCCTTGCCCAAGGCATTCTATCCATTGTGCAATGCTGCCTGTCACTTATTGGTGATCAAGCTACAATGATGAACCTGTTTTCATTTAGCTAGTATGGATAGTCCATCCATATTTAAATTCTTTCCAGATTGGATGGGCCTATCAGAAAGTTTCATTTAGTGGTCAGCTTTTGAGAACCCAAGGCCACATCTATGCCAAAATGATGCATAGGATTCGTACTTTAGTGGAGGTAACTGTACATTAGTTTTTTTAAAAATGGTAATGTGTAAAATATAAAGTATCTATCTAATAATTACAATAGTTAACCAGACCCCTCATTTACATAAACAGGAATTTAGTAAATGCATGCACATGACAAGAATAATACAAATATGAAGACACACCTCTATGCACTGCTCATTGGTTGTAGCATTCAGAAGGGATGATGGGATATTACTTTAATTCTAACTTTTCCTATATGCCATGGGACAAATAACTGAAAAATATTTTTGCTTTTAATCTTTATTACAACGAGAACATATTGTGTGGAAAGTAGAGTGAAAATATGTTTAATAAGTATATATATATATATGGGCAGTTAGGTGATGCAGTGAATAGAGCACCAGCCCTGGAGTCAGGAGGACCTGAGTTCAAATCCGGCCTCAGACACTTAACACTTACTAGCAGTGTGCCTTTGGGCAAGTCACTTAACTCCAACTGCCCTGCCTTCCCCCCTCAAAAAAAAAAAAAAGGAAGAATACACACACACACACACACACACACACACACACACACACACACACATAGCCTATATCAGATTGCATGCCATCTTGGGGAGGGGAGGATGGCAGAGAAATATGGAAGTGAATATTGAAAACTAAAAATAAATTTATTAAAAAAAATAAAGTATAGTCTCTCTCTATATATATATTTATCTCAAAGGAGGTTACTAAAGTAATGGGGAAAAAATCTCACGTCTTCTTGATGTCTCTGAGCCTCTGATGCTGTCATTCACTCTTTTCTTTGATACTCTCTCTTCTTTGGGCTTTTGCAACACTACCCTTGCTTCTCCTCCTACCTCTCTGACAAATCCTTTCCAGTTTCTTTCCCTCGTTCTTCCTTTGGGTCACACCAACTAACTGCATGTCCTCCAAGGCTCTATCATAGGCCATACTTTCTTCTCCCTACACATTATCTCATTGGTAATATTATCAACTCACATGGGCTCAGTTATCATCTGATACAGATGATTCTCAGATCTATATATCCAGCCCTATTTTCTCTCCTGAGAATCACCAATACAGTCTTATATCACCAATTGCCTATTGTATATCTTGAACTGGCTATCCCATAGACACCTGAAACTCAGCATGTCTAAGACTTAACTCATACACACATATAAAATAAATTTTAAAAGTATTGGTAATAAAAAGGTGTGTACCTACAATTGTTCAGCCTCCGTTATTCCTGACCTATGATTTCTGACATATTTCTCACCTATTCTTACCTTTGTATAGAAGTCACAGAATAGCAAAGTACATGCTGATTTAATATGGAAGGTCTTATTGACATATAAAGTATATGTAAAGTATTTTTCCTGAACTTTGCCTGGTATTAAACTGAATAATCAGGCAATCCTTTAACACCATTAAGTGGCACAGCTGGGGAACTGCATTGAGAGAGAACTTCCTCTCTGTGAGCTCCCTGTATCAACAAAGTAATACAGGCTGGTGTTCTCCCATCAAACAAACAAAACATCACCACCACTGCCACAGAGTATTAGAGACAGAATTAGGGTTTTCAGAGATTATCTAGTTTAATCCCCTAGTTTTACAGGTCACCCAAAAAAGGCAAAGTGACTTGTCCAAAGTCACATGGCTATTAAGTAGAAGAGATGAAATTTTCTGACTCTCAGCTTAGAGCTCCCTAAACTAGACTTATGCTATCTATGGAATAAGTGCCAATGGACAGACAAAAGAAGAGGGAGGTAACTGCTATGATGTAGTTCTGCTTGAATAAAGCAATCATAAACCAGAAAATAGCTGTAGTGATTTGCAAACATTACCTGTGTTTGGCCCCTCTGAAACAGTGCTGATCCATGAAGGGTTCTGAACATGTCCACTTCACAACTAATATCCCTGAGTGATGTCAAATCTCGTCCATCACATCTATGATAATAAACAATAAATATGAAGTATAAAGCATATCAAAGTAGGAAAAAGTCACACTCATACAAGATGTCATTCTCTTCTCTCTGCCTATCATGCTCTCCTTCAACAGGTACATAATAATAATACTAATAATACCTATCACACTTAAGGTTTGCAAAGCATTTTACAAATATTATCTCATTTTAGCTTTACAACAATCCTGGGAGGTAGATGCTATTACCATCCACATTTTACAGAAGAGGAAAAGTTTAGTTATGTAGATACTATAATTTTTTTTTTCAGGAAAAGGATATATTTACCTTCTATATTCATTTAAGACAATATTCCTAAAAACTTCTTTTGAAACAACGTTGAAGGATTCTATTATTTCATATGGATCAGCCTCTGGAAATTTTTCTACAGGTGAAAGACAAATTAGAAGAAAAGATATATTCAGAAGGCTGGGTTTCTGTAGGTAGATCATCTGTCAAAACAAGATTTTATTTCCCCAACTCAAAGAGTATGCTCTGAACATTAAGTTCTCATGTTAACCTCTCTTTTCAGCTTTGCTTAACATTATTATTGTATTATAAATAACTCTATTATACTTCCGTGAGACCAGACTGCTCACAACCTCTGCATTTGTGTACCATTCTTCTCTGTAGCTTTGATCGTAACACTACCCATACCTAGAATATAAACATGAAAACGTGAATCACATAGTGCTAAATGTTTTAGGTCCTATTTGCATTATTATGTATTGGTTCCTGGGAACTTGTACACTTTTAGGCCAAATAATGATGTTTTAGGGTTGCCTATGCTGTGCTACTTACCAACAAATTCCACTAAGTTGTATTATGAAAAGGCATTACTAGTCACCTCAAAAGTAGTTATCTATATTTTTTTGTCTTAGCAACTTTATCTTAACCTGTGAATTAGGGAATCAACGAGTTCCCTTTGTGCTAATATTCCTAAATCCTCATTAATTAAAAGTAACCAAAATGCAAAGTTTTATATAACATTCCCAAAATGCTCATTTGTTCTAGTATAATAAAGTGACAAGAAGTGATCATATAAAAACTTCCAAATATTAATTATTTACAATACTCTAAGAAGTCATTTCCAATGTTATGCTTCATTTTGAGATTTTCAGCTTTTATGCTGAATTTGGGTAAAGACCTTAGATGCTGTAAGTAATATAGAGTTAGAATAAAAATATATTTTTAAATGTTCCTCTATCCCCAAGGTGTCATAGAAAAGTTGTTTTTACACACAGACACACACACAGTTTTGTATAAATCGTAAACCTTTATAAGATTTCTTAAATATGATAATACATGCAATAACTTTATTCAAAATAATTTTACTCTCTTATTAATTTTTAAGCCACATAAAACCTAGTGAAACAGGATCCTAACAGAATTTTTTTTTGAAGAGGCAATCAGGGTTAAATGACTTGCCCAGGGTCACACTGCCAGGAAGTGTCTGTCATATTTGAACTCTGGTCCTCCTGATTCCAGGGCCAGTGCTCTATGTACTACACCACCTACCTGTCCCCTAAGAATTTTTCAATAGCAATTATAGGTGATAGCCTCAATTCTGATAGATAGTGACATGTAAAAATTATTCTAACAACTATTCTGCTTTTGAAAAGAGCAGATATGTCAAACTATGGGATATTTGTCTATTTGGAAGAAATTTAATATTTTTGTTGAGTTTAAATTATGTTCAAGTGGTACAACAGATTTTTACATTAAATACACAATTTAGATTCCAGGGAGCAAACATTCTGTATAATTCAAATTTGTATTTCATTCCATATTTGTTAAGTAACTTAAACAGGCACAGGTGAGAGATAGGCAAATGAGAAACAATTCTTGCTCTCAATGTGTTTAGTAGGGGTGAAAAGGTATTTACATAAGTAACTATAATACAAATCTGAATATTGTTAAGTTATTAAGGGAGAGTATCTCAGTATTCCAAAAAAAAAAAAGAAAGTACAGATTATAAGCAGCATGCAGAGCAGTTTAGTTTGGCTGGAAAGTGCAACCGAAGGAAAAGATAGGCTGAAGCCAGACTACTGAGGCCTTGAAAAGCCAGGCCTAGAGTTTAGGCTGTATCTGATAGACATTAGGAAGTCAGTCCCTGAAGATTTTTTTTAAATGGAGTAGAAATGTTAAAGACAAGCATTAGGAAGATTCACTTGGAATTCACTGTGGGATGCAAGATATAAGGGAGAAAAAGTCAGAAGGCTACTATCATGAGAGGTAAAGAGGGCCTGAATTACAGTGGTGACAGAAAGAGAGAACGTAGGTATTATTATGAAGCTATTACTAAAAAAAAAAAAAAAAAAAGAAAAAAGACAGTGCCCAAGAAAAAAATTTTAAATAAATCTGGAATTTCCAAAATGTGAAGTACAGAATTATCCATCAGGGGATTTGTGCAAATAAAGATTAACAATGGTCAAAAAATTATAAAATTTCATTGGTACCAAAATAAATCAAAACCATTAATAAAAATAGCAGAGTACCTTTTAATAGTTCCTCAATATCTAATCTTATCTTGTTGATAGTATCATCTCTGGAAACCTAAAAGAAATTACAGTATTAAATATGAACTATTATTACTTGTAGTATAACAGAAATATTTTGATGTTGCTACACAACTATGACCAAATTGTGAAGTGTGCATAGAATTCTGGGATTCTATAATGAGAATTTTTTTTCAAAGATTAGTAGCTGACAAAGAAAAACAAAATCTTCCTTGTGACATTCATTCAGATGCATTTACACATAGGAACAGGATGATGGACATCAAGAAAAAAGAAAGTTTCAAGATATTTCAATCAATCAACCAAGAAACATTTATTAAGTGGCTAGCATGTGCCGGCAGTGGGGATACAAAAAGGGGCAAAAGATAGTCTCTGCTGTCAAGGAGTTTAGAATTTAACGGGGTAGACAACATGCAAACAAATATATACAAAGCAAGGTATATAAAGGATAATTAGGAGATCATTAAAAGATGGAAGGCAGGGGGATTAAGAAAGGTTGAAGATGGCTTCTAGTAAAGGATGGGATTGTGATAGGGACTGAGTAGAGTACACACGATGAAAGCAGATGCAAAATTCCCAAACGCTATTAAGTAAAATATGCAATAGGAGTTCTCAGACCTTTTCCACATGTAGTATTTGTAAGAGATATTTCAAGTATACTTACTTTGTCATGATTAAAATCTGTAAAGACAGCATAGATCCTTTCCATGGCATGTCTATTTTAAGGACAGAAAGAATATATAAGGTTTGTAAACATCACTTGTTTATTTCATATATGTGTACATGTATATATTTAAAAGTCTCTTTCTCAAATACTGATTCAGTCTTAAAGGAAATGTGAATTGCCACCATATTTGGCCTGCAAGGGCAGAAGGAAGAAATATAAAACTGATGAATTTGAAAAAAAATGTCTTTTAAAAAGAGAACAGGAACATGTCATTTAAACTACTATGAGCAGACTTGAGATAATGACACCTGCCACTTATGTAGCACTTTTAAGTTTTGCAAAGTGCTTTACATTCATTGTCTTAGTTGGATGGTCACTTTAAGCTGTTCTTAGATGAGTGATTGCATGCAAAATAAAGCAAACAAATCTGGTGAGTAGTTACAATCTAGTCCTTATTCAAATGTTTGTTTATAGTTACACTTTGCATCTGGGCTGCAAATGACTAAATAATAATGTATCTTATTATTAAGTTGGCAAAAATCAACCTCTGTGATAGATTTTTCTTAAGTTTATATGCATTAAAAGCATTACTAACATAAACATTTGTTTTTTAATTCAGTTAAATTAAATTCACATTTATTAAGTACCTACTCTGTTCAAGGCACAACAGATCTGCATTCCCATGCTAATTAAAGGCAGTTCATAAGTCATAAATGCCCAACCTGTAAATGCTCTGAAAGAAAAAGGCAGCTGTATACCATCCTCTTCTTATTCCTTTTGAAAGTTCAAAAAGCATTTGGGGAACAGCAGAAATCTGGGCCTCACTGAATCCTACCAATACCATACGTGCCCTTCTGTAGGAGGATCATGCTTATTGGTATGAGGGAAAAAAAGAACAGTGGGGGCGGGAAGTTGAATACAGGTCAGTTTGCAGGCAAAATGTGAGTTTGCCTTAAAAACAGTTTTTTTTTGTTAAGACTGAGAATAGGTATTTATGACAATAGGTCAAAGGGCAGCTCAGCACTGAAGTGAAACTGAAGTGAACAGAGAGCTGGGCTTGGAGACAGAAGAGCCAAGTTTGAATTCAGCCTCAAACTCTTATTAGCTTTAATATGATCTTGGGCAAGTCACTTAATCCTTTCTGCCTCAGTTTCCTCATCTGTAAAATGAGCTAAAGAAGGAAATGGCAAATCACTCCATTATCTTTACCTATTTCAGATTGTGAAAGAAGATAAAAAACGATCATTTTATACATGTACCTGTCCAAAAATGATCTCTACAAAATCTGTATATAGTTATCTAGCTTTTGCTTGAAGATCTCTAGTGAGAAGGTACCCAATATATTCTTCTCCAAGGCAATTTATTCTATTTTGGCATATCCCTAATTGTTACTAAGTTTTTTCCTTATACTGAGTCTAAATTTATCTTTGCAACTTCTAGCCTCAAATGGGGCTATGAAGAGTTAGACATGACTGAAACAAGTAAACAACAACAAATTTATGACAATTACTATTAGGACAGAGTAGTGCTGGTTAAGGATTAAGATAGCATAAATAAAACCAGTTTCTACAGAAAGTATTTTTCCCCCTAAGGAGATAAATCTTGTACTAATTCTACAATCGTATATTATGAATGGATGTACTTACTTATTTACAAATTTCACCATCTCTGGTGGTGCACAAAATAGTTTTTGAGGGGTCCTCTTAGCACTACCACCCTCTTTCATCAATTTCTGTATCCCCTGGATTATCTGTTGGGTATGTTTCACCCCGAGTTTGATGGCATGACAAAAGTCCTGCTGTAATACATTCTCTGCAGCAGCTTCCAACATCACTATTAAATAAAAAACAGGGAGCCAATTTCCATTAAATCCATTACTGTCATTTACTTTTAAAATCAACACAATCAATATTAATATACAATTCTTGAGCCATGACCTAACATAAATTTAACATAAAATAACTGCCGTTAGTTCCAAATACTATGGCTACTTTTCTAATTCCTTTTCTTAACCAAGGCAAAATAGTTTCAATTTTTAAATAGGTAAAGTGTGGACAAAGCATGGGGTCCTCATATTTGAATTAAATTCCAAATGGGAATTTCCCATAAATTTCCCAGAAAATGAAACCAAAGAGGAAATTAAAGAAGGTCTGCATAAGATAAAGTTTAGTATAAATATCTTAAAAGATATTTAATTTGAACTGCCAACTCACTAGGTGTTGGATTCTTGTATACATCCTGCAAGGGAACAGAGAAGCCTAATCTTATTTCAGGCAGGCTTTTATGGATCTTCTTTACTATCAATTTTTAAAAAATCATATGGCTTCCCCCCCCTTTAAACAAAGCTTCATAAAATAAAATACTGCATCTTGGAAAAGGGGGATTTATGTAAATTATTAGATACAGACTGCTTTTAATCAAAGTGGTCTACTTAGAGTTAATGTGAATCACTCTAGGACTTATCCTATTTACTTCTGACCACTCTCCATAGTTAATTTTCTCTACTGCTAGTCCTTTTCTTCTAATTAGCAAGGAAAAGCTTTAATCATCCTTTCACTAACTGTCAAGGGGAAGCAGATTTCTGAATCTTTTATTTTTCCTTTTCAATTTCAGATCAGTAAAAAGGGAGAGTTGGGAATTATGTCAGATAAGTGACTAAAATGTCTTCATCTTTTGACCCAGAGATTGACTGGTAGTCATATGATCAAGCAAGTCAAAGATAACAGAAAGGTCCCACATATACTAAAAATACTTATAGCAGGACTTTCTGAAGTAGCAAATAACTTCAAAGTACATGTTCATCTGTTGGGAAATGTCTAAAGCTGTGGTACATGAATGTAATGGAATATTACTGTGCTATAAGAAATGACAAAAATGCAGAATACAGAGAAGCATGGGAAGACTTAAAGTGACAGAGAGTGAAAAACCAGGACCAAGAAGACTATAAACAAAGACTGAAAAATAAGTAAAACAAAGAACAGCCAAACTAAATCAGAATGCTGTGTAATTGAATTGGCCAAGCTTGATGCTGAATAGAATTTACTTCCCTTCATTCTTTTCAGAAATGGGGGGTGCTATACACATGTAACACTGAGTATATTGTTAGGCAATTTTGTTAACCTGATTTTGCATCTCCTCAACCCCCTTTTTATTCTATGTTGTAAGGAACAACTCTCTGGGAAGCAGAAAGGGAAAGGATCTATTCAGAAGTGAAGGTAATGTAAAAACAAAGGCTATTACTAAAAATTTTAGAAAGGAAAGGAATAGCGGCCTGGATCACTGCCAATGGTAATTTATGGATGGCCAATCATTTAGGAAAGACTCAGGAGCATTTTATTCTCCTAGTGTACAGTCAAGAGGAGGACATTAAACCATGATGTAGATGTTGAATTTGGGACAAATGGGTTACCATTTTATCATCCCTAGTTCCTAGAATACATTCATATAACAAAAGCATTAGCTCTGAGGAGTGAAGGATGCAAAATCAATTTCAGATTGTGAAAGAAGATCAAGAGCCATCATTTTATACATGTACCTGTCCAAAAATGATCTCTACAAAATCTGTTCATGGTCATCTAGCTTTTGCTTGAAGATCTCTAGCAAGAAGGGACTCAATATGCTCTTCTCCAAGGCAGTTTATTCTACTTTGGCATAGCCCTAATTGTTACTAAGTTTTTTCCTTATGTCGAGCCTAAATTTATCTTTGCAACTTCTAGTCATTGTTCATAGTTTTGCTATCTAGTTTTGAATCTTATTCCACATAATATCCCTTCAAATACCTGAAGACAGCTATATATATTCCATTCAAGCCAACCCATAATCCAGTCTAAACATGACCTCCCAGGATAAACTGATCATTGCTATTTTAACTCAACCTTGGATACTCAGCACCTTCTAATTCTCTCGGCCTCCTCTCCCCTCTGAAACTCCTTGGTGTCTTCTCTCTCTCTCTCCTTTGTAGCCTCCTTCTGTGTGCTGTCTTCCACTATTAGACTGAAAACTCTTTTTGGGCAGGGATTCTATTTTTTTCTTATTTGCACAGTGCCTGGCACACCGTAGGTGCTTTATAAATATTTCCTTGTGGCCCATTTATCATCCTGGCTCCCTCCAGTAGTTTTTCCTATACTGGTACCCAGATGACTCAAGATCAATTCATTTTTCATCTTTCTGATTAAGTTTCTTTACACTAGACGATCCTTTTTGTCAAATTCAGTCATAAAGAGATGGAGAGAATAAAATGGATAAGTAAGTACTATTACATTTACAAAACAATTCAGTATTAAATAGTTGTTTTCTAGGCTCTAAAAATAATTTCCGAAATAGTTCCCAGAAAGTTTTAAATAATTAAACACAAAATGTATACATATTTAGATTTAAAACTGTGAACTTATAAGAAGATGCCAGATTTCCAAACTACTTACCAACTTGACTGCTAGGTGCTCCAGTGACTACTAAATTTAAAGTACTATAGGACATTTCTTTTCGAGTTGGGTTAACAATATATTCTCCATCAATTATTCCTATTCGTACTGCACCTAAAAAGAACCTCAATTATCAATGACATTCTAAAACTCAAAATCACTGATATCAGAATATTTTACCTGTTAATTTTCTGGGGAAAAAACTTAACAACAATCCATACTTTTAACATCTAGAAGTTTTGGTGTTTTTTTTTGAGACAGGAAGGCAAGGCAATTGGGGTTAAGTGACTTGCACAAGGTCACACAGCTAATAAATGTTTCAAGTGTTTGAGGCTGGCTTTAAACTCAGGTCCTCCTGACTCCAGGGCTGGTGCTCTATTCACTGCGACACCTAGCTGCTCCATGGAAGTTTTTCTCAAAAGTATTATAACAAAACCCTACATATATGTACATTGCATTATTCTGAGTCTATATGCCCAATCCTCAGCCACAAAAAAGCTTTCTTATAACCACTGACAAAAATTAAACACACCTAAGGGGAAAAATCCCTTTAAAACTAGTATGATTTTATCATTAGAATCAAAACTTGATTCCAGCAAACTTGAAAGTAGCAATATTTGAAATGATTATACTTAGGCAAGGGAGGCAGCTCTACATAAGAGATAGCAATCAACAAAGGCCCACTTCACCCCCAACATCCTAACATCAACTTTGAGACTTCATCTACAAGCTTCTTTTTAGGTAATCTTCTCAATGTCTAACAAATTCCTCCTTCCTGTTCCTCTAATCCCTGTGATTTAGAGCAGATAACTGGCTTGGCAAAATCCTCATCCCCTGCTATCTCTCCCTTCTTTCCTGTCCCCATCTAATTCAACCCAATCCCTGATCCACTCCTATCTTTCTCCACTAGCCCCTGCTTTTGTGCCTTCTACTGTTACCAAATTCTTATTCATCTTTCTCATTCCTGACTCCTACAGAAAACTGGTAGCAGGCTTTCTCTTGAAGACAATCCTCTCTAATGCTGGTACCTCCTTTTCTCAATGCCCACAGGTCCAGAAATCTGCGTATTTTATGCAACTTACAGAATCTTCTCAGAAACCTACCCCTTAAAGTTTATACCATTTGATTATAGCACACTTTCGGGATCCTTACTACTGTTATTCACTGACTTCCAAGTTCTTCTCACTCCTTCTATCAGTATAGCTCGAAACTTTCCTCTAGCCATCTTTGTGGACTTTGCTACTGATGTAAGATCTCCTTTCTAACACTCTGGCTTCCTAAATTCTTCAATGGAGATGAATCCAATTTATCTTTTGTCACTGCCATTCACACCTTATGCCTCCTCCTCCTCAGCAATTGTTCTACTACCACTAAAATCTTGACCTCGATAGTGTCCCTTTTGGATCACAACTTTGTATGACTCCACTTCTCCCACTGTCTCATTCCTAAACCTGCTCTTTGTCCTCACAACATCCAATTCCTTTCTATCTGCCCTGTTACAGTTCACTACTTCTGTTCTGGCCTTATTGCTTTCCTTTTACAGTTGGGACCCAGTGCAACTGGACTCTCACTGCTTGACATCAGAATCCCTTATTTCCCGTCTTTTTAACATGTCCTGATAATCCTCAACCATGTATCATCCCTACTATCTAATTTTCCCCTGGCTACTCAAGAGTTGCTGAATGAAGAGGGAGACACAAAATCATGCAAAATGGATCCATTACAAATTCACTCTCACCATTATATGGCAATCCTTTTCTTTATTTCTGGCTGGATCCCTATCATACATCTTTGCTGTGCCTAAGTTGCTTTTTTTTAAGCCTTCAATACAATTCTCACCATCTCAGAGATGACTTTGCCTTCTTTTGAGAAGCCTGAGCCTGTCATGAGAGGCCTCATCTCCAAACTTCGACATTTTTATTTATCCTCTCTACTTATGATCTAGTTCCAGAAAACAAATTGATATTTCTTCTTGTCAAAATGGGCTACTCTTCCACCTGCACCTTTGAACACATTCTTTTCTATCTCCTTCAAAAGCCTTCTCCATTGATCTTTCCCTCTTTGATCTTCAAGCTATATTTACTGACCCTCTTTTGCCTAAGAACATACTTAGTTCTCTGGCCTTAAGGAAAAAATAAAACAACTTACCTTGACCATGCCATTCTCTCAAACCTTAGTTTTATTATGTCTCCTACTCAATCCTAAATGCGTAGTCCAGGGGTGGGGAAGCTGTGGCCTTTAGGTCTCTAGGTCCTCAAGTGAGGCCCTTTTACTGAATCCAAACTTCATAGAACAAATCCCTTTATTAAGGGTGAAGTTTGGATTCAGTCAAAGGGCTGCACTTGAGGACCTAGAGGGCCACACATGTCCTCAAGGCTGTAGGTTCCCTACCCCGTCTATATGCACTGCCCCCACTTCCTCACTACCAATTTGTTCTGCAACCCTTTGAAAAGTGGCTTCTAATCCTATCACTTACTGAAAGTGTTCTTTCAAAGGTCCCCAGTAACCTTTTTAAGTGCCAAATATAATGGCTTTTCCTTTTTTTCTTTTGGTCTTTTTTGGAGGGGGGAAAGGTAAGGCAAGGTCATATGGCTAGTGTCAAGTGTCTGAGGCAGGACTTGAACTCAGATCCTCCTGACTCCAGGGCCTGTGCTCTAGTCACTAATTTTTTAATCCTTTACCTTTTGGGAGAATTTAAATCCACTAACTACACCCTCTTGCTCGCTAAAAATCCTCTACAATCTGACTCCAAGTTACCTTTCCAGACTTTCTACATAACTTTTTTTTTATATACCTTATATCTCTGCTCAATTGGACTACTCACTAGCTATTTCCTGAACTCAGCATGCCAACTCTCCTGCCTCTGTGAATTCATGCAGGGTGCTCCCTGTGTCTGGAACATATATATTCTTATCTTTCCTGTCTAAATTCATCTCTGCCTTTAAGGCTCAGCTCAGGCAACATATCTTTTATAAAATCCTATCCACTTTATTCTGTCCTTCCTTATTCCTACCTGACAGTGTTTTTTCTACCCTCCTCCATTTTCTTAAGAGTACTTTGAATTGATCGCTCCTTTGCTCCCATCACACTACCTTATGTCATACTTTAGTGAAAAATGGATTACTTCTCTATTGTGCTTTAAGCATCTAAGAGCAGGGAATGTGTAATCTTTTATCTTTTCATCCCCACAAGCTAATATAGTGCTATGAACACAATAGGCATATAATAACTGTACAAATTACAGATTACTTTGTAAAAGTAATCTTAGTTATATTTCTTATATTAAAATCTTGACTTACCAATGGGACCATTCCAAGGAATATCTGATAATGAGAGGGCTGCAGAAGCTAAAAGCAAGAAAGATGAAGCAAAAATTTGTTTTTAGCTTTTGGAATAACTAAAAAACTAATTTTAAAATCTCTGATTTTGGACTTACCACCATTAATTGCTAAGACATCAGGCTCATTAACACCATCTACTGCTAAAAGATTACAAAGAACCTGATATGAATGAAAAAAAAAGAAAAACTTTTAGAAATCATTGAGGAATACCATTTATGTCAACATCAGTTTAAAATCACATAACAACAAATAACATGTCTTTTACAACTAATTATAACTGAGTAGATAACATAGTATAAATAACAAATTTACCTGAGGCTGAAACATCATTGAAAAGGATGGGGAAAGAAAACAGTGGAAATCTATTTGTATAAAACAAATAGCTGTCTTAAGAGTACTGGTTATTCAAAAAGGTAATATGGCAAAAAGGTGTGTTTATTGGAAAAATCCAATAAAAATTATTATCTGAGATCAGAGAGTGAAAAGAGGCTTGACTTGTATCATTTAATTTATTTACATCATTAGTAGAAATGCCCTGGGCACAAATGATGGTTGCACTAAGTTGATCACATAATCACTTGTTACTCTTGTGAGCAAGGGCCATACACTTTAGACATCTGGCTAGGATGAGAAATTCAGTCTACAGGCAAAGAACACAGCAAAATTAAGAGGAATCAAACCTATAATTATATTTTTATTAGACTAGTTTAACCAACCAATATCTATTGAAAGTATGAATATAAAAAAAAAAGGGGGGGAGCGGCTAGGTGGCACAGTGAATAGAGCACTTGCCCTGGAGTCAAGAGGACCTGAGTTCAAATCCAACCTCAGACACTTAACACTTACTAGCCGTGTGACCTTGGGCAAGTCACTTAACCCCCACTGACCTCCAAAAAGAAAAAAAAAGTATGAATATCTATAGACAAGGTGCTATGCTAAGTACTACTTTATTAATTAATTAACAATTAAGATTTATATGATAAAAACAAAAAAGTTAAAAATTAGACTCAGAGTAAACAAATGCTTAGTGTATTACTTGGAACATAAGTGCTTAACAAATGTTTACTGATTGATGGACTGAAACAACAAGACTAAAAAATACCAGATATCTATTAAGCCAAATAATTCTATTGTAATTATGACAAGCCTATAGAATTTCACTGGTATTTTTAATTATGTAAAGACTGAATTCGGTATAGGGCATCAAAATATATACTTTTAAAGAGACAAATTCTTTTTCTGTACATAAATGTACTATGAAGAGTCTTTCTAGAGGAAGACATCAAACTTCTCCTTACTGTTCTACACTCACTCTAAGTTGGCAAGAATTAAAATTAAGGTTATGTTTTTTGTGTTAATAGAGAAACCCAAGGACGTTTCAACAAATATTACTGGGATGTTACTTAAATTAGTGATAAAATGCATTACTAACAATAATGCTTATTATTAACAAATTTATTTGTAACCAAAAATGTGATGCAGATGTTTCTTCTCCAGGGAGAACTACAAAACTTAATAGAAAATAAAAACAAAATTCTGTTCTACACTGTACCTTAAAAACTCTCTTTTAAAAATTGTTCTGCTGGAGAGGCACTGTGGTATAAGTAGGAGGATCACTGAATCTAGAGAGAGGAGAAGGCTGGGTTTGAATCTCACTTTTGACACTTATTAGTTATGGGACTTTGGTTATGCCACCATTTCCTCATCTGTAAAATGAGAAAAACAATTCTTGCAATGCCTCATAGTGTTTATTTTGAATTTTAAGCATTTTGTAAGTTTATGGACATGTGAGTTACTATTATTGATCAAAACAGTTTTTCAGTAATCTCCAATTACCATTTGGAATGAATGGTGTATTTATTTATTATTCATTCAGCTTAAAAAGTAATACTACCAAGAAGAATCTCTATTTTCTTAATGATCAGCACAGTAGATACTTAAGAAATACTGACTTTAAAAATATACTAAACAGAACTTACCTGTGTATCATAAAAGTAGCCTGCTGGAAAAAGAGGCCTGATTGAACGATCTGGGGGGGAAAAAGGAGTTTTAAAATTAGTTTTGAGGGGATACTGGTTAATCATTAATGTGATAATTAACAGACTTTTTCTATTAAGAATATGACTAAAAACAACAGAGTTGTTCAATATGAATAATTTCCTTTTTTCTTGGGCTGATCTACTAAGCAAAACACGAATGGAACAATATCACTTATGTATGTTTATCCTATCCCTAGTAATAGTATAGGTGCCTAACTGCTTTGCCAGAAAAATATGATGCACAAGTACTATAATGGTCTTACAAGAAGTGAAAAAGTACAGTTTATAGTTTTTGGCAAAGGCCAAACACAGTGGAGAGGGGAATTTATCTTCATTGCGGTCCCAAAATCATTAGTCAAAGGCAGAAATAGGGGATAAAATCATAAAAACTGAACACCAGTGCAAAAGAAAATCCTTCCATAAACTATCGCCAAAGCTGCTTAAGTATGATTATAGCTATCAGCCCCACATTACTAAAGCCACTTTTACATCCCTCCTACCCATTCCAAGAAATTCAACTTAAGATATTTTAAAAATAGTCCCAACTTATATAATAAGACAAAAATAGTCAGGAATACTAAAGGGCTTAGGAATCAATCCACAGAATTAATCTAGTAGGCAAATACTACAGAATTTTTGGAAATCATTCAAGTGAAGACTATTGAAAAACATGGGGTATAAAAACATCTTATTCACTTTCTTCTTGCTTCTATCCATCTTTTCTATTGCTGTCAGAATAATCATTCTTTCAAATACATATGTTCACATCACTCTTCTGCTCAAAAATCTCTAGTGGCTCTTTACTGTCTACTAAATAAAGTTAAAACTCCTTTGCTTTCCATTCAAAAACCCCACAATCTCTCATCATTCTACCTTTCTATCTACATTCTTTCTCTCAGTAACTTCATTAGCTTCCATGGATTTATCTAGCATCTCAACATAGATGATTCATAGATCTTTATATCTAGCTCTCTTCTCTTCCCTGTGCTTCAATCACACATCACCAATTCCCTACTGGACATTTCAAACTGGATGTTCCATCTTAAACTCAATGTCCAAACCTGAAATCATTACTCCCCCCCTCCCAAATTTTCTTGGCTCCCAGGTTTGTAACCTTAGTATTATCTTTTCTTCACTCTCCCTCACCCCACGTACCCCAAGAAGTAATTTGAATGATCATATGTAGTTATTTTTTAGCTTACCTATAATTCGACTTGTGAGAATTTCTTTATCAGAAGAACCAAACTCTCTTCTAAGATGGTTTGTGGGAATTCTACCTGCTGCAGCAGCTTTCTGTTTATAGTCCACCTTAAGTGAAAATGGAATTGTTCCCATGAATTCCAACAGTAACTATATACTATTACAAACTAGAATACCCACCACTGCCTCACAAACAATTATCTACCTGGGACAGATAGCAACTTATTCTCTGGAGCAAAATCAGTGTTACTTTATTTTATAATTACAAGACAAAGGTTTTATAGAACACAAAAGTTGTAAGTGATCTTAAAAGGCCATCTAATTTAATGTTTCATCCAATGAAGAATCTCTCCAAAGTTTCCCTAAATGTCTCTGGGGCAGGAGGATTTCCTACTGTCTATTTTGCTAACTTCTAGAAGAACTTGTTCTTCAGTTGTGTTTGACTCTTTGTGACCTCATTTGGGGTTTTCTTGGCAAAGGTACTGGAGTGGTTTGCCATTTCCTTTTCCAGCTCATTTTATAGATGAGGAAACTGAGGCAAACACGGTTAGGTGACTTGCTCATGGTCACAAAACTAGTAAATGTCTGAGGCCTGATTTGGAGTCAGGAAGATGAGTCTTTCTGACTTCAAATCTGGCACTCTATCCACTGTGCTACTTACCTGCCCCTCTAGGATAACTAAGATTCCACTGTTTCACCATGCTACTTATGAAAAGTTTTTATAGGCTAAAATTAAATATGCCTCTTTGCAAATTTGTTACTATAAGGGGACCATTAGAGTCTATAAATAGCCTCTTACTGTCCTGAGTTTAATTACCCATTTAAAAAAGTGACCCAGACTCATCCCTGGTCAAGATACTTTGTCCAAAGAATTAAGTAATATGGAGGTATTTTCCCTCCATTTTCCCCCTTTGTACTTTTTTAGAAACTATCACAATTTCATACAAATTATCTAGTACTTACCACTAATGGCATGAACTGAGAGGGTGAAGGCTTTGTCTTACTGACTGCTGTAACCATCACAACTGTTTCACCTGACTTAAAGAAACCCCCCCCACAAAAATACAACAAACATCAGTAAGTGGCATTAGGACCATGAATTATCAATATACCAATAGCTTCCAAATACGTAAGAGAAATAAAAAAAGAGTTGCTACTTCAATTAAACTCAAGGGAAGATTACTGTTTTTTCATAACAGTGACTTTAATTACTCTTAAGTGGCCAAAAGCAGACACCTGCTATGCAACAATGATTGAAACAAGAACAAAGTCAATTTGAAACAAGCAAGCCTAGTACATTTTTCTTTATCATCATTAGAATCAGAACAAGAGATATAGCTAAAGATCAATAAGACTTCCTACATAAAGGTTCATAACATACTAGAATATTTAACTTAATGCAGTGAAATAAATTTTTTTGAAATCTCTAAAGATAAGAAAGGGTACCTGTTCTGGAACAATTTTTATATAAATGTTGGAAATAAACTAGATAATTCCTGAATTGACCTCGACTACCTAGATTCTTACATTATCTATTTAAAATATCCATTATTATGGACGAAATTAAAACCAGGTCCAGTAACCATTTTTTAAAAACTGAAAATTAAAAACCACAATGTTTTACCTGTACTACAGCACAGCCATCTGCAAATCTAGCCAGTTTTCCAGAGGATATTTCTAGTTTTCTGTTTAAAACAAAACCAAAAGAACTTGAGTTATCAATTCAATTGACAGCCCTGAAACAGAGAAGCCTACAAAGTGTTCTTGAAGAGAGCAGAGTATTCATTAAATCCCGGTAATATTCACACTTTCTATAGTTTTTATAGAATTTTTGGAGAGCTTTAAGCTTTTCAGAGTGCTTTGCTTATGTTCTCTAATTTGAACCCTAGGAAGAAGATGCTATTATTATTCCATTTTACACAAGAAACTGAGGCTGAATGAGGGTGATAAGCTGGAATTCCTTCTAAAAATTCTTTGAATTTCCAATTCCTATTTCTTCTTTGGAAAAGTATATGGTATCCACCCATTCCCTTTTACTCCTCCATCTACAACCTTAATTCAGGCCTTTATCACCTCATGCCAGAATTACAATGGTATTCCTAGTATCTAGTCCTCCAAGTATCTAGTCCAATAAGCAGCTGTAAGATTAATCTTTGTAAAACTCTACATTATGGGTTCTTAACCCTTTTGCAGTAGGGTGAAGGATATGGATCCCTTCTCAAAATGTATTTAAGTGCATAAGAAATGTGCAGAAGTATAAAGGAGATAATTATATTGAAATACAATGATCAAAACAGTGGAAGAAAACCCTGAAGTTCACAAGCCCCAGGTTAAGTAACCCTATATGACATCAATTATAATCTGCTGACAAACCTAGCAAAGGTTTCTTTCTGTATCAAGTACAAATTTCTCTGCTTGACTTTAAACGTCTTCACATTTTGGCACCACCAATATGCCCTAAATACAATCTTCATTCCAGTCTCCTCTCTTCTACATATTATGTCACTTTCTTCATACTTTCTCTGCCTTGACTACCATCTCTCTTCCTTTCTGCCTACTGAAATTATACTTGTCAATCAATCCATCCACAAGTATTAATTTCAGTGTCTACTATGTAGGAGGCACTGAGCTAGACATTAGAGAGGCAAAAACGAAAGGGAAACAGTCCCTGTTCTCAAGTAGCTTACATTCTATTGGGGAATACATCGTAGTCACACCTAAGTAAAAACAATATATGTGAAATACAGAAGAGAGATGGAGGTAGGAGATTAACAATTGAGAAAATAAGGAAAAGTCTTTTAAGTCTTGAAGAGGGCTAGGATTTCCAAGAAACAGAGGTATGGTGAGAGAATATTCTATAGGTGGTGGACAGAGTCTGTAAAGGAATGAAGGTGAGAAGTTGGAATACTGTGTACAAGTAACAACTAGAAGAAGGTTTGTTTGGTGGGTGATATAGTATGAGGAAGGGAAGTAATGTGTAATTGGCTTGAAAAACTTTGTCTGGTGCCAGATTATGAAAGACTAAATGCTAAACAGAAGAATTTGTATATTATCCTTTAGGGATAGCCACTGTAGCTTCTTGAGTAAGAAGAGTGACATTTGGACTTGTTCTTTAGGGTTATCAATTTAGCAGCTATGTGCAAGATATTTAGAAGTGGAGAGACTTGAGTCAGGGAGACAAATAGGAGGCTACTAACATGGTCCAGGCAAGAAATGTTAAAGTTCTGGTTTAGGTTGGGCAGCTAGGTGGTATAGTGGGTAGAATTCTGAGACTGAAGATAGGAAGACCTGAGTTCAAATCTAGCCTCAGACACTCACTAGCTGTGTGACCACGTTTGCCTCAGTTTCCTCATCTGTAAAATGAGCTGGAGAAGGAAATGGCAAATCACTTCAGCATCTTTGCCAAGAAAACCCCAAGTGGGGTCAGGAAGAGTCAGACATGACTGAACAACAAACTAGGGTGGTTGTGGTGTAAGAAGAAGAGATGGATGCTGGAGATGCCGACAAGTAGAATGACTGGATAGGGTGGAAAGGGACAGTGAAGAGTTGAGCATAACTTCAAAGTTGCAAACCTTGTCAGTGACACACTAACCCAGAAGCAGCATGGTATAATAATAATAATAATAATAACAGTAATAACTACCATTTATATAGTGCTCACTATGTGCCAGCTTATTATCTCATCTGCTCTTAGTATCCCCACTTTACAGATGAGGAGCTGAGGCTGAGAGACTCTGACTTGCCCAGGGTCACACAATGAGTGTGTGTGTGGATTTGAATATATAACCATCTCACCTCATACTTACTTGCCATTTCTGACCTCTTAGCTTCAGTTTCCTCATCTGTAAAAAGAGGGAATGGGTTCTATAGTTTTTAAGGTTTGATATAACCCTAAATCCATGATCCTATGAAATACGAGGTTAGGAGGAGGGAAGGTGAGTTGTTTTGGATATATTTAGTTTGAGATGACATTGGAACATCTATGGAGATGTGTTGTAGGCTGTTAGAGGTATGGAAACGGGAGCTCAGGAGACAAATGAATTGATGGATATGTAGATGTATCATAGATTTATATCTAGAAGGGAACCTCAGATATCACTAAATCAGACCCCCTATGGAAATAGAGGCCCAGATCTGTTAAGTTACTTGCTCCAAAGTCTCATAGCTAGGAATTATCTTAGGTAGAATTTGAATCCAGGTCTTCTTGACTCCCAAGTTCACTGGTTTCTATTATCCCTTGATGCTTTTCAAATCATCTGCACACAGATTACTGGTTTGTCCCCTAAGTCTGGAAGATGCTCCCCCTTTACTTCTGGATGTTAGAATCCTTGATTTCCTTTAATACTCCCCTCTGTAAGTAACATCTTCTACATGAGGCTTTTCCTGTTCCCCTGCCAGCTTCTCCTCTCACCCAAAAATGTACCTTGTAAATAGTGTTATTTTGTATTAATTTATTTAAATTCACATTGTATCTTCCAATGGAATGAAAGATCTTTGAAGGAGAGGATGGTTTCATTTATTTCTTTGTATCTCTAGAAGCTGAAACATACTAGACATTTGTTGACTAATTGAAGAGGTTACCAAGAGAGAGCAGACAGAAGAGAGGGCCCAAGACTGGGCCTTTTGGCATGCTCACAGTAAGGTGCTGGGCATGGATACTGATCTTACAAAGCAGTTCATGGGAGGATGGCAGGAGGATTATCTAAGAGTGAGTAGTGTTCTGAAAACCAAGGATGAGTTTTTAGAAGCACAGAGTGCTCAATAATGTCAAATACTTGAGAGGTCAAGAAGGAAGAGATTAAGAAAAGACTATTATTAGATTTAGCAATAAAGAGAACGCTGGTGATATTAGATAGGGCAACTTCTATCAAGTGGCAGAGAATTAAACCAGAGGCTGAAACCAAAAACCAGAGGTGGGCAAAGGGAGGCAATGAGTATAGAAAGATTTTTCTGGGAGTTTGGTTGTGAAAGGGAGGCTATATTTATAAATTTATCTATATATGTCCGTATGTATGCATGTATGTACACACATATATGGTAGCTTGCAGGACCCATAGGTCATCAACCTCTAACTCCACTACCTCTTGTTCTCTTCAATCTGTTCTCCCTTAAATGTCCAATTATGGCCAAATTCAAGGGCCTGGAGTATAAACCTTCCTAATCTCTTTTTACTTAGATCCCTAGATTCCTTTAAAGATTCGTTTAAATTCGAATTCCAATGAGACCTTTTCCAGTGCTAGTGCTTCCTAACATGACCCAAAATGTCTAGTACTGTGAGTGTGTTGTGTGTATTTTGTGTCTAATATGCAAACATGCTGTTCTGTGCTTTCTACCACCGAATGTAAGCTCTTTGTGGTCGGTGACTGTTTTGATTTTATTTTTGTATCCCTAGTGGTCTATCATCGGGCTTGGTAAATAGTAAAAGCTTAATAGATAAGATACTTGTTTGACTGCTTGATTGATGAAACAATGAGAGGTCAACTTTGTCAACAACAGCAGAAACATCGAGAACGCTGATGGAGAAAAAGTCAATTAATGTGACAATCAAGAAGTCATCTGAAACTTTAAGGCAGCAACGTGGATACCATGGGACTTGAGCAAATAGCACAGGACAGAAGCAACATGGGAATGAATTAGAAGATTAAGAAATGGAAAGAGCATTAGAGACAAGGTAGTTAAATCCCCTCGTTTTATAAGGAAATTATGAAAATCCACACAGCTGATAAAACAGAATCCCACTTAAGAACTCCAAAATTCCACTATATTTCATGATTGAACTCTAGGTTCAGTAAAAAAAATTAAATCAAAAAGCATTTATTAGGCACTGTGCTAAAGGCTCTCATTAAAATAGCACCTAAAGTTTTACAACACCCTCTCGATCCTCACAACCACCTCAGACTTCACGGGAGCCTAGTAAGGATGATGCCATTTCGAACAATCACAGATTTAGCGCTATAAGGGACCTCGGAGGCCATCCAGTCGACCTCCCTCGTTTTTTACAGATGAGGAAACAGACTAAGAAGGTTTAAGTGGCTTGCTTGCCCATGGTCACAAGGCTAGAAAGTATCAGAGGCAGAATTTGAACCCAGATCTTCCAGACTCCAGCGCTCTAGTAAGGATGAGATGACGCCTTCCAACTCCTAATCCGTACTCCCCCAGAGGGGTGCCTCAACTGCTCCACTGGGCCCAGAGTGAGGGAGGCGGGGCCGGAGGAACCCCGAGAGGACTGGGAGTGGGAAGGGTCCCACGTGGAAGTTTCGGGGGACAAGTGGGGCCAGGGCTGGGAGGGCGATGGTCTCCGAGAGAGGGCCGCCAGAGCCCCGGGCCCGCGGCGAGGACAGTAAGTGCTGGTGTTTAGAGGAGCTGGCGGCGGCGCCAAGAGCTCGTACCTGGTGCCCAAGTCCACGGTCACCGTCCTGGGCTTCGTGCTTCCCCAGAGCGCTCGCGCCTGTCCCGGAGGGAGCCGCTGGGCCCGGCCCGGCCCGAGGAAGGGCCGGTTCTTCAGCGGCCGGAGACGCAGGCACAAGCAGCAGCGCGTGGAAGCTGCCATGACACTCCAGCGGAGGACAGCCCCGAGCCGCGTCCTGATTGGCTGCTCAAAGTAGGCCGGGGGAAGAGCGCCACTTAGTTTCGTTTCTGCGGCTGGTATGGCAATCCAAGAGAATTACATCTCACAGAGGCCGAGGAGGCACAAACTTCATTAAAAGGCGAACTGCGGCACCTTTCTCCGGTTATAATGAGATCTGAATTTGAATGCTAATCTTGGCATTTACCAACTGTGTGACCATGAGGAAGTCACTTGACTTTGCTGAGAGTCATTTTCCTAAAAAAAAAAAATAAATAAATGTTTTTAGACTTTGATTTGAAATTTAAAGTTAATTGAAAAATTTCAAGGCTATAATACCTGTAATATCTACCTCACTGCCTTAGTTTTTATGATCCCCTGAGATAAGTTGTGTAAAGCAGTTTAAAAACTTTAAAGGTTGTGGAAATGTCCATCAAACCAATGGAACAATAGTAGAGCTTAGAACGAGGAGACAGAGAAAAGGCAGGGAGTTGTCTGAACTTTCCCCAGGTTCCCCTGGAGCAACTTTAAAATCAAATCTCTAAACAAATCCTGAAGCAGGCTGGGACAACATAAGGCCCTCCAGCCAAAGAGGTTACTCACTAAAAGGATTAGGGTTGCTCTAGAGACCCCAAAATACCAACACCCTGGCTGGGTCCTGTGGAATGAATTCGACTCAAGTCTTCTCAGCCAAAGAAAAGTAAAATTTATTAAAAGTTTGTTTGCATTAGACACAGAGTAAGTCTATGCTGGGTCATTCTATGGCACTCTCAGTTTTCCATAGCCTTGCATGTCGCTCTTAAAACACATGGTATGAGATGGGGTCTTATACACAGAAGGCTGAGGGAGGAATCTAGGGGTGGTCTAGGGGAGGAGTTTGGGGAGGGTATTCAGGAGGAGTTAATGAGGTCAATGGTGGGAGGTAGGTGGAGGCTCCTGACAATGGTGGGCTAGGGCAGTTAAAGGGTGTATTGATATCTTGATAGGCTCAAGGGTGGGAAGTAGATGAACACTGGAGGGCTGAGCTAGTAACTACGCTAGTAGTTAGCAGTTAGTAACTAGGTTAGAGGTCTGGGCCCAGCCACTACATTAGGCTTATTGCCTTATACAAATGCTTCATCAAATAAGACAGTTTAATCAAGAGTCAAAGGGAGGTTCCCAGAGCCCATACCTCATCACAGCCACTGGCGTACAGCCTGCCAAAGGATTTCAGGTGGCGTGGCCCCAACGCATTGTCCTGTTTGTCTCCCGACCCTCGGCAACCAGCTGCTGTTGTCGGTCTCTAGTCTAACCCATCTTCCGCCTGAAGAAGTTCAGGAGTTCTGCAGGGCTGCTCTAGAGTGACAGAACCCACAAAACCACGAATTGAAACAGTTTTCCAATCCAATTTATATCATTCTTTATATATATATATATATATATATATATATACATATTTTAAGCAATTGGGGTTAAGTAACTTGCTTAAGGTTACACGGCCAGGTGTTTCTGGGTGGGTGCTAAGTGTCTGAGCCTGGGATTCGATCTCCAGGTCATACCGACACTGGAGCTCTTACTCTGTGCTACCTGGCTGATTCCAATCCAATTTAGAAGGACCTCAGGAAAGTCCTGTTTCACTTGGGTAAAAGGGAAGTGTAGAGAGCACAGGTGATGACCAGGCAGGCAAGGGGGAGACTGGTAACCCCAGTGTAGATCAGCAACTGAAGCTCCAAGGTCCTGGCTCAGCGGGCCAGTGGTACAACGGGTCAGCTGTGAGACCTCCAGCCCCAGAACCCAAACTCAACAGTGCCACCAAGCCTCATGACCCCAGTAGAGTGGGTAAGCCACCAGCCCCAGAGGCTCTGGCTTAGAAAGCCAATAATCAGCCTCAAAGGGGACTATGAATTGGTCGAAAGCCCAAAAAGTCCTCTTGGAAGAGCTCAGAAAGAATTTTAAAAATAAAGTAAGAGGTGGAAGAAAAATTGGAAAAATAAATGAGAGTGATGCAAGTAAATCATGAAAAAAAAAAGTCAACAGCTTGGAAAAGAAAAACAACTTAAAAAGTAGACTTGGTCAAATGGAAAAGGAGGCACAAAAAGTAAAAAAAGAGAAGAAAAGTTATATATTTTATCTTTTTAAATGAAAGAGTCCATGTACCTAACAATGTAGGTAGATAATAGAATCATAGAAGGAATATAATAATGGAAATCACTACACATGGTCTTTAAATCCAGGTGAAGCCTTGCCTCAGACACATGCTGGCTATGTGATTCTGACCACTTGATTACCTACTCAGTGCTCTTAGCAGCTCTGTAAGACTATCTATCTATAGATAGATAGATAGATAGATAGATAGATATAGATAGATATAGATATGGATATGGATATAGATATATATATATATATATATATATATATCTAAGATACCCCTTTTTGCATCTGCTGCCCTTTCTGGTTTCAACTCCACAGAACAGTATAAACTCAACTTCAAAACTGACAACCATTTTGCTAACTCAAGCCTTGATGACTCCAGCTCCCTCAACCTCCTTGTGCTTGGAGGGCTGGAGGGTAGACTACCAAATTCTTCCCAATGGCTTTCTTTACAGATAGAAGAAACTGGACTCTCAGATCACTTCACTTTGCATCTGCTACCTTGCTTGGTTTTAACTCCATAGAACAAGAAACCCCAGTTCCAAGTACCCCTTGGCATTCTATTGCCCTCCCCTTTCCTACCTCCTTTTGTATTTTGTCTCCTTCTTTAGTTTGTAAGCTTGTCAAGGGCAAGGATGATCTTTTTATTAATTGTATTCCCAGGAATACAATTACCTGATATGTTGTAGGTGCTTAATAAATGTTTATTGGATTGTATTGTTGGATTGGATATATAAATCACAGAAATGTTGTCAGACTGTGAGCTGTCTGCAATAAGTGTCTCCCCTTTCTCTCTTTCTCTTCTTCTTCTTTTTTTTTTTAAGCAATTGGGGTTAAGTAACTTGCTCAAGGTTACACAGCCAGGTGTTTCTGGGTAGGTGCTAAGTGTCTGAGCCTGGATTCAATCCCCAGGTCATCTCGACACTGGGGCCGGTGTTCTTTACTGGATGTGCTACCTGGCCACCCCTCTCTTTCTCTTCTTAACATCTTACAATTCAGCTTCCAATCTTATCATTCCATCAATGTAAATTGGCACCATTTCTGTATGCAGGAGCAAAGGCAACTAATGGTGGGAGAGATGCAAGGCTAAGACTTGGCAGGGTGTAACTGGTGATATGATAAAGAGGTTAGAGATTCAAGAGAGGAGGACAGTGTGAATTGAATTGGTTCACCATGAGTTTAAGATGGCAGAAAACAGGAGAGAATGACCAGTGCAGGGGAGACAACAGCTTGGGAGAGAGCTGAGGGGTCAAGGGATTGGAGGCTGTGGTGAGGATGAAAAGTAGGTTTTTGTAAGGGAAGGCCGAGGGAAAGGCGAAAAGCCAATAGGTTATGTCAGATAAGGGCATCTCAGAATTCTTAAATGTGGAGGTGTTACATTTGTGGGTGATTACCTTCTTTGTGTGTGGCTGAGGTGGCGTGGCAGAGTCATGGTAAGTGAGTAGGTTGAGGAACTAAGTAGTTAAGAAGTTTGAAAGAGGATTAACGTATATTGAAGTTCTAGTATTAGAGCAGGAGTTGGGGAGAAAAGAAAATTGTGAGTCATATACAAACTCATTCAGAAAGAAAGGAGAATGATCTGGAGGTCTGAAGACAACAGCTACCAGGATTTTTATTGGGTGGTAGATAGGAATAGCATGAACCTCAAAGGAACAGAGATTACTGAGTGATGGAGGTAGAGGGAAAACTTGAAAGTGTCATCTAGGGGGGAGCCAGTTTTCAGTAATAGCTAGTAAATGGAAAGAGTGAGAAAAGAAAAGGTTAAGGATGATGACAAGTTTATTGTCTATGGAACAGGCATTCCAGAGGGTACGGTTGAAGGTCTGAGTAGTGTTTGGTTGAAACTTTGGGGCAGAGGGGTTGAGGGGGATGGGAATAAGGAATTGGGAAGTGGGGAATAGTTTTTGGATGATGACCTATAGGAGTTCAGAATCAATAATCTCAATTTGAAAAGTGTGAATAGGTGTGATCATCATTGAGTGGAGGGCAACATTTTACTTCCCCAGGGAGGATGGAGATTGAACTAGAGGCAAATGCAGAATGAAATTGGAGAGATATGGTCAGATGACCAGAAGAGAGACCCTGCTTCATTATTCCTCTTCCCTGGGAAGGGTAGAGATTAAAGAGAAAAAAAGGCACACGAAGACAGCAGCTGAACCTGTATGGTAGGAGAAAGAAGTCCAGTTCCCCACCAACTTTCCTGTTCCTCTCCCCTCAAGGGACAGGCAGGACAGGAGAGGCCAGATGCCACAGGAAAGATTGCTCTTCTCTACATCCATATTGGGGGAACCGACTGGTAGCAGGAGGTGGGAGTTACCTCATACTGCTACAGACAGAAGACATTACTTTGGGGCAAATGGAAGATATCTACTCCACCTCCTTGCTGCCTTCCCTCAGGAAACACCCTGTTCCCAGCAGGAGATGGCGGCAAAGTATTTGATCAGTGGAAGATTTGGCTCTTCTCACCTGAGGAGATCAGGTAGGTAGTCGGAAGTGGTAGATTACCTGATTGTATCTATGTTATCTCTTTTGCTGCTCATATAGCTCTTTGAGGTAGGTGCTATTTTGGGAATAATTTTGATACCCCTACTCAATTTGATCAGTATAAACTCAGATCATTGTGTTTTATGGGTATTGGTGATTATCTACATGTAAGGTAAGTAGAATAGAATTACTTTTAGTTGTTAGAACAAAAATCATATAGGTTGGAATTAATGAACCCACTATGTATTGATTATAATGCCCATGTATTGATTATTATATTGCTTTTAATAGATTTATATTATATAGATTTATAGTTTGTTATTTTTAAAATTTTGTTTTTAATTTATGGAATAAAAGAAACATTTCCATAACATAGTACAATAGAAAAGATGAATTGCTTATGAAATTGTAAATCTACTATGTACAACTTGATATTCCTTTTAATATACAACAGAATTATCATGTAATTTTTTTCTTCCCTCCCCCCAGATGGCTATCATTAGACACAGATGTATATTTTTATATTTAGAATTATTCTATATATATTTCTGTCCATCAGTTCTTTCTCTGGATGCAGATAGAATCTTTCTTCATATGTCCTTTATAGTTAATTTGGGTATTTATAATAGTCAAGGTAACTTATTCACTCAAAGTTGTTCTTAAAACAATATTGTTGTTACTATATATAATCTCTTGTCTCTGCCCATTTTATTCTTCATTATTTTGTGCAAATCTCTCTATGTTTTTCTAAAATAATTGAGCTCATCATTTCTTATAGTACAGTAGTATTCCATCACAAAGACCTGTATTAATTTGTGTTAGGGATAGAGATATATCATTGCCCACTTTATCCTCTATGAATGTGTTCTGAGAGTTGCTGTGTTCCAGAAAACCACAGCTTCCCCATTTACTTTGTTCTTTTGCACCTAATGTTTGTAACACACTGGTGGAAAGTCTCAGAATCCTGTTGCCTGGTCACTGACTAAACACTTGTGATTGATGACATGTGCAAAGTTTGATGACTAAACTTTGGCGTTTGATGGATATTTCCCTTTGACTGATCCATCATGTGGATTTCCTCCTTTTAGAATTGACTAATCAAATAATTGCATACCACCTTAATCTATTTTTGGCATCCCATGAATTGCAATAAAAGAGGCCAACCCCAGGGTAGAGGCATCCTTGACTGCAGAGGAGAGTCTTGGATCCATTGCTGTGAGACCACTGGTTTCCCTAATAAATTGAAATTGCTTTGAGCTCTGCCTAAGTTTACCTTTGTTGTGAATTGGAATTTTAGAGTCACATTATTATTACCCCCCATTTTACAGATAGGTAAACTAAGATTAAGAAAGAGGTTAAATTACTTT
The DNA here is from genome assembly GCF_028583685.1 of Petaurus breviceps papuanus. NCBI lineage: Eukaryota > Metazoa > Chordata > Mammalia > Diprotodontia > Petauridae > Petaurus > Petaurus breviceps. The sequence goes on from NW_027187358.1 coordinate 21,783,154, forward strand.
CTAAGGGCCACACAGTTATTAAGTGTCTGAGTCAGGATTTGAACCCTGTTCTTCCTGACTCTAAGAACCTTAGCTGTGGGATTAAACTCTGATTACTATTTGGAGCAGGTGTTGATACTTAAGCCTCCTGGGGTCATATAGTAGTCGCCATTATAGCAGGACATTTTTTGTTCCTTCTATCTTTGTATTTAAAGTCTTTAGCAAATTCCCTGTCTCTTACAGTTATTTGTCACTTTAAAAAAATCTGTATAATTTTTAAAGTGCAAGAGTTGAGACAAGACTTATACATTTGTAGATAATGAGAAATTTGTAAACATATACACACATGTTCAGTCATTTTTCAGTCGTGTCTGTCCCTTTGTGACCCTATTTGGGTTTTTTTTTGGCAATGATACTGGGGTGGGTTGCCATTTCCTTTTCCATTTCATTTTGCAGATGAAGAAACTGAGGTAAACAGAGTTAAGTGACTTCCCTGGGATCATACAGCTAGTAAGTATCTGAGGCCTGATTTGAAATTAGGAAGATTTGTACCTCTAGGTCTGGCACTCTATCTACCGTGCCACCTAGCTGCCCCATATACACACCTACATGTGCACAAGCATTCATGCATATGCATGAATATATACATTATGTATTTACATATATAATGTGTGTGTGTAGAATTCTCAAAATTTCATTCACTGACACTACTGATAGGTACATTTGGAGCCAGAGGGAAGGGGCAAACAATGTAAAGGCTGTGAGTGCTGCTTACAAAGCATAATCCTAGCAAGTCCCTGGGGAAATTCCAAATTTCCTTCACCCCTTTGGCCTCTTCTCCCTCTTGCTGTCATGAAAGCAGATGGACAGACAAATAGATGTAGCTGGATAGTTAGCTGAATAAAGCATTTATTAAGTGCTTACTATATGCTAGGCACTGTTGTTAAATTCTGGCAATATAAATATAAGCATAATCCAGGTTTATTTGGGCATTCCCAGCCCATCCATCACGGAGGCATCTTTGAGGGGCCTTTGGACAATGTCCAGGTGGCCTAACATGGAGGCATACATCACCTGCCACATGTGTGGGGTTAGCCCCTTTTGATTGGCATCCTGCATCTTTAAAACTATCAAGACTGAGTCCCTCTTTTCCACTATTCTTTCTGCTGCTCTCTTTTTGGCCACTCATCTGCTGTGGTGTCCTGAGGGTGAAGATTTACTCACGTGGCCACCATCAACTGAATTGGTAAGAGGGGAAAGGCTTTTCTTCCCCTGCTCTTTCTTTCATCCCAGCTCTGAGAAATGGGCCTGAGAGGTTAGTTTCTGCTCTGTGTTGTTTGTCCTCAGTTTCAGGTGCTAGAAGTGATTTCCCAGAGGGTAGTTAGAACTATGATGACCTTGTAGTCAGGACTGGAGGTGAGGTGGTAACCAACCAGCCTTGTGTGGAAGCCCTGAGAAGCCAGGGTGACTGGGGCTTGAGCCTGAGGGGGCTTTGGATTTAGAACTAGGACTATGTTCAATGGGGTTTGAGTTAAAGTATGAACCTAATCCCTTCCCCTTCCCCAAAGACTGAGGTGGTACAAAAGAGAATTATGCCTCTATAAGTACAAGCAAGGTGAGATTTTTAGTTTTTTCATCTTGTTGGAATTCAGTTTCCTAGGCTCAGCCTAAATTGTAAACATCTGAAGGATGGCTCTCCTTTGAACCCTGATAATTCACAGCTGTGCTGAGTTAAGTAGGTTTTGTGCCTACTGGCTCTGAGTGAGTCAAGGGCCAAGTCTTTGTTATATATTCTTGGAGGTTAGCATTTTGCTTTGGGGGTTTGCTTGTGAGAAGGATCTTTTGATTTCCTGGTCGAGACTGAGTGTCTGTTTGTTCAGAGCCCCTTGACTGCTTAGATGTCTGTGCTTCTTTGATCCAGTGATGCATATAAAGTGTATAGCAATATTGCTATAATCAGATAGTTGGAGATCTGTTTGTTGGTCTTTATGCTAATTTCTCTGCTTGTATTTTCTCCACATTCAGGGTGCTGACCTTTCCCCTGAACTAGTGAATGTAATTAAAGTAAGATTGTTAACCCCTTAAAAAATTACCTTTCCTTTAAAAACAGATCAAACAACCTGTGCTATCAGGCCATACTGGGTATACTAGAGTGTTTGCTAATAAAAGCTCCCACTTGTTAGGGGGAGTAAGGTTATATATTGTGATTATACCTTCTCAAGTAAATATTTCTGTTTAAAGGCTTATCTCAGTGGTTAAATGGAACTGGGATACAGATGACCACTCCCTACAATTAGAACAACATTATTGGTGGGGATTTGGGCCATTTGCCAAGAACCTAGACACCCTCCAGTTTTCTTAAGGATACCAAAGAACCCTCAGGGAAGGGTGAAATCTAACATATCTGACCTTCAGGCCAGGTAAGGGCCAGGGTGGTCTGTTACACAAGATAAAAGACTATTCCTATCCTCAAAGAACTTACTTTTTCCAAAGGGAAGACTGCATAAAATGGAAATGGAAAGAAGAAGGCAATCTCAGTGGGGTCTGCACAGCCCTAACCCTTTCCTTATTAGGCTAGATTCCAGGGTCTTCTGACCTATTTGACCCAGGAACCAATTTCTCCCTCCCCGTCCTCTAGAGGTGCCTATGGAGCATAGTACTCTGGGAATTAACATTCAGTTTTCCTTCTGGAGGCAGACCAACCTGGTCTGCAACAGTGTGATTTCCTTTCACATTTCTTTGAGAACAGGGACCAGATCCTGCCCCAAGCCCTACTAAGGAGAGTCAATTGATGGTAGATAGATTGGCTAGAGCCGGAATCAGAACGCAAATGTGACTTCCCAATCAGTGTCTACTCCAGTAAATCATACTGCCTTCCATCATTATTGTAATTTTTAATATTATACTATTACTACTATTGTCATCAAAAGATAGATATGTCAGGACTGGCCTTTATTCATGATGCTGACATATATTTTGAAAGTTGACATGATCACAGACTTTAAAGATAAATAGAATGTCATCATCATAGACCTTTGAGTATATTTGAAGATATTCAGCTCCCATTGTGACATTATGTTTATTTTCATGTTTGTGAATTGTCTTTGGATGGTAGAATTATTGTTACTTTATACAAAACACAGCAGTTCCTTTAAAGTCAGCATGAATGAATAGTACCTGAACAGAAAAACACATTCTTGCCAACACTGAGCCACATGCAAGGTCAAATTAACTAAAATTATTGTAGTTTTAGATAAACTTTGTCATCTGTAGCTCATGTGGATTAAAATTTAGGGTAGTTTTTGGTTGACTTGGTTTGGTTCACAGCATGAATGTCATACTCTGTTTCAATTTTTTCTTGTTCTCTAAAGTTTTTCTGTGTTTCCTTAATGGGGCAATTATGTTTTTGATCAGAATTTGGACTAGGCTGGTCCTTGTTTTAGCCAAAGTACGACATGTAAATTGTCCCTCACCCTATTTCCTACCTTAGGGCTTAGAAGATTTCTTTTCCTTTGGCAGATCATGCAAAAGATGCTTTAGAAGAGAAATAATAAATAAGCTTGAGCTTATGGAGAGGGTGATGATTTTTATCCAAGTTCAGAATTTTTTAGTATAATAAAGTTTTGTACAAAAGTACAGTTAAAGTATTTAGTGCACGGAATGACACCACAGAGCTCTATAATTGGGCAGGCTCTATTTGCTAGTAAATGAGCTATTATTTACAAAGATGGCTTTGGATTATCATCTCCACGACTCAAACCATTGCCCTTTAGCTGTTTACATACAAGTTTCTCTCCTTAATTGGAAGATGTTTAAAGGTCATTCAATGGGCTTTGTAACTATTTCTTTAAAAATTAAATAGTTTATAGGTCAAGAACTGGAAACTGAGGCCCAGGGAGGTTAAATGATTTGCCCACAGTCACTCGGGTATTAAGTACCAGGGAGGCATGATTTGAATCTAGATCTTCTGACTCCTAAGTCTTTCTTCTCTTTCCACTATTTCGTCTTGTCTCCCTTGTTAAGAGCTTCCACATATATACCCATCAGTGTTATTAGAGAGCTGTGCATGGGGTGCTCAAGGAGAACTAGCACCTCTGGTGTGAGGGCTTACTGAGCCATTCTCAAATCTGTTCATCCACCTTTGGTGCCTCCCTGACACTCAACTCTCACCTGTGGCACTAAGAAGCTGTAGCATACTCAGTGGCCACACCCCATTAAACTGTTTTGGCAGATGGGCTAAACCAGCTGAGGCTAACCAGCAGGCATCAAACTCAAATGACTCTGGAAGAGAGAATGAGGCTGATGATTTTGTGCAACTGCCTCATTTAAATCCAATTCCAGAGCGAAGTCTTCTTCAAAAACGAAGGGTGGACAACAACAGCATTAGAGAAATGTGGGGTTGGGGTGAATGAACAATTTTAGCTCATGTTTGCTCCCTCAGCCTTTCAAACAATCTTCAAGAATCGTTTAGTTCACAAAAAAAATCCCTTTGGCCTTCCAAATTTGTATTGGGATCCTCCTAGACATTCTTAGCTTTTCCCTCTGGTTCTCCATATTATCATATCCTCCTCCTCCTCCTCCTCCTTTGCTTGCTGAAAATGTGTTCAGAGTTGATCTACAAATAGGTTTCCATGAATCCCAAAGAAAAAGAATAGAGTAAAAGGGAGAAATATATTTTATTTTAGGCATAATGCCTGGTTCTCATTAGCATGGTTCTAATTTGGTTTTGGCAATTAGATACTTGATCAAATTCAGTTTTTTCACAGATGGTTTGCTTTGACTTTCTTTCCATTGACATAGGTTTTTCTTCTCTATTGTGAGATCATCTCCCTTTCTTTCCTTTCTTTTATCTTGAGTGACTTTAGTGTATGAGTAGGTTCAAGGCCTGAAAAGACTTTGCTGATACAAATGAAAACTCAGAGGAATGTAACTAGGTGGGAAAGACAGTGGTTTCTTGGGCTTAGCTTTTGTATTTTCTTAGATTTTTTATGTAGCTGAACAACACGAATGTTTGGTCACCAAAAATATTCTTTAAGAAACTATGTTGGGGGGATGGCAATAGGTATTAGACAGGAACTTTGATCCTTATCAAAGAGCAGAATGCCTTCAATTCAGTCTGGAAAAGAATTCAGTAGGCCCAAGCAGACTTGGAGTCAGAATTGTAAAAGTTTATTGTATGCTTTACAGTAGGAAAGGGTCCTCAGGGGACCTGCAAGTTTATTGTTAAGCTGTGGGCAAGAGTTCTTAGAGAATCTGCAGACTTAAAGAAGACATAGGCATAGTTTTTAAGGAGTCTAGGCAATTAATCAGATGTCAATTATGCTAACTAGGTGAGTAAGGGTGGGATTAGGGAGGAGTTAAGGAGTGGTCAGTGTGTAAAGGAACATGCACTTTTAATGTCAACTGCACAGGCATATTGCCCATAATTCACTGGGAAATAGCCCAAGGTGGGGGCTACCTGGAGGTGTGGTTTTAGGCCTGAAACATCACTAAGTCAGCTAGTGGTCAAGGGCTGACTGAGAAGTGCCTAGTCTGTCACCCATCAGTGTCATGTTTGACAAGATGGATGTTGGGAACCAAGGCTAACAGAGACTCAGTACATGGATAATTGGCTAAGGAGTTAACCTATAGATAGGGCATTAAAGGATTCATGGGTCCAGCTGGCCCACTTTACTAAGGGGAGATAACATTTGCCTAAGCTAAAATGTTTATAGCTGACTTAGTGAAGGATTAATAGGTGTAGCTTGTTATTGTTCCAAGCAGAAATAAGCAGTTCATGAGTTGTTGCTGGGCAGAGTTAATGCTCTGAGGTTGGGGAGGGGGAAATGTGATTTTACATACTGGCTTTACAAATTGATTTTACAAACTGATATTACAGACATAGATCCCAAGCACCCCATCAACTAGACCCAGAGAGTTCTGTGGAGTTTCTGTGGCAGAGCTCCCCCAAATGTATTTGAGAGCACAGGATTCTCAACTGGGAATCAAACAGGGAACCATAAGGAATTATTGGTCCTTAGCTAGAGAGGTAACCCTGTGACCTAGAAATATAGTTAAAAAAATAGAATTGACTGGAAGCATTAATGAGCTGAGAGTGGCTCTGCTATTTCCTTCTTCATCTCTGTCTCTTGCCTCCCCTGGCTTCCTTTAAGTCCCAGCTAAAATCCCACTTTCCCTATTCCTGATCTCTCTTCTCTCTACTGATTACTTCCAATTTATCTTGTGTATGTATTATTGTATATTATATATGGCTGCTGGCATTGTCTCCCCATTAGACTGTGAGCTCCTTGGGAGCAGGAACTCTATTTTTGTTTTCTTTGCATCTCCAGCACTTAACACAGTGTCTGACATGTAGGCATTTAATAAATGCTTGTTAATTGAGTGACTAATTGACTGATTAATGAACTTGTGCGGAGGGGGAATGGGTCACATGGTAGACTCCTATTACCTTCAAGAACTAGGATTTGTCTGGTGCAAGGAATCTTTTGGAGGGAAATGCTGATTCTAGTCAATGCTCTGAAAGAGATTACTTCTCCAGTGGAAAAAAAAGTTGGGAAATTTTTTCTTTCCTTAAGAAGTATTATTCTCCTTCCTATCCCTCCCCACTCATAATCTGATGAATGACTGTCTTAAAGGTTGTTTGCCTTTTTCTTTAAAGAACATGGCAGATCTTACTCTTTCTGTTGAGAAGAGATTAGACTTGAGGTAGGAGCTTCAGTTAAAGCTAGAGGCTGCATGTGGAAATTGAAGTTACACATGGCAGTGGCCAGTGGTAACCATGGGGCAAGGAAAGAAACACTGTGGAAGGACCAGCAAGGAGAAGTATCTAATGGAGACCACTTGTCCAGGGGAGACTATGTCCACTGACAAAACTAGACTTCCCAATTATGACTAGTGGGAAGCAGGCCTAACAGGAGAAGTGTGATGAATTTTGTTGTTCTTCAGTTGTTTTTAGTTGAGTCCAACTCTTCATGACCCCATTTGGGGTTTTCTTGGCAAAGATACTGGAGTGGTTTACCATTTCCTTCTCCATGTTACCTTACAGATGAGGAAACTGAGGCAAATAACAGAATAACTTCCCCAGGATCATACAGCTAGTTAGTGTCTGAGGCCAGATTTGAACTCAGGAAGATGAGTCTTCCTGACTACAGACTTGACACTCTGTCCACTGCACCACCTAGAGGACAAAAAACATCTCCCAAAGACAACAGTAATCCTGTAGCATTGGAGTCATGAATTGCTCCTTCCCTAAAAAGAATCCCAACTACATGCATTCCCTATATGTGTGTCTCTCTACATTTATACTCTCACCATATGTTAGTTCATGTGTGCCCGATGTGTTCATTCTCCTTATCATGGTGTGTGTATTTGTCTGAAAGTGTGCCCCAGGTTTATAGGGGAAAATGTTTTATTTCTTCCTATGTGTAATACAGACCACCTTAGCCCCTACCACCTGAAGGCCAGGTAGTTTACATTTCACTCCTCTTCCAAGGTTCTCTGGTACCCTTAAGGGCATTTGAAGGTATCTAGGATCTTTGCAAATGGCTCTAGACTCCACGGATGGTGTTCTCCAATGGTAGGGGAGTCCCCTGCACCCGTGTTTCATTTAACCACTAAAATTCAAGTTAATTTTTATACAGAAATATTTACTTCGAAAGTATAATCACAAATAAACCTACCCCTCTAACACATGGGAGGAGTTCCTTCCTTTCACTATTTTAGTCTTTGGGAAGGGTAAGCAGACGAGGTTCATAGCTTAGCTATCTCTATAGAGCACAGTCTTGGTTCCAGTGCCAAAACCTTCCTTGGCTTAAGTCCCAGGTACCTTGGCTTCTCAGGGCTTCCTTGCTGGGCTGGCTGCTGTATGACCCTACTTACAATTCTGGCTCCATGGTTCAAATGGAGGAAAAATAGTACAGAAAAGAAACGAACACCCC
>NW_027187358.1:21791169-21844705 GCF_028583685.1 Petaurus breviceps papuanus
CAACCCACCCAACCCCCCCCCTCCCCCCCCCCCCCCCCCCCCCCCCCCCCCCGCCCTTTGTTCGAGCCCGACGGAGGTAAAAGAAAGAGAGCAGGGAGAAGGGAGTCCTTCCTCTCACCCATTTAGTTTCTGGACCCCCCCCCCCCAACTCCCCAACTGTGGGTGAACTGTAGTCTTCACCCTCCAGACTGCAGCAGGGGGAAAAAAAGTGAGCCAGAAAAAGCTGCAGAGTGACAGGCTCAGTTTTCTTGGTCTTTCACAGGGCCCCCTTTCTTCTTGATTTTAGACATTTTTTCTAACCAACACCTCCATATGAATAATAATTCTGACCCTCTTTCCTTGTTACCTATTCCATACCATTTCTCTATGGTCAACATCTCCTATCTTGATCCTTTTGTCTCCTGTCTCCTACCACCAATCTATACGGCCCCAAGCTGTCTGTACCTCAATTTTCAATCCAGTTAAATTTAACATGTATCTTCTTTGTATAGGGGCATTGTGCTAGATATTTAGAATATAAAGGTAAACAGGCAAAGCCATCTCTGGCAATTAAGTGGTGCAGTTGATAGAATGCCTGGCCTAGAGTCAGGAAGACAAATTTAAATCTAGCCTCAGAAACTTGCTAACTGTGTGTCTCTGGGCAAGTCATTTAACTTCTTTCTGCTTCAGTTTCTTCAACTGTAAAATGGGGATAATAATAGCAAGTACCTCCCAGGGTTGTTGGGAAGATCCACCGAGATGTTTGTATAGAGTGCTCAGCACAATGCCTAGACCACGAACACTTAACACGTGATCGGTTCCTTCTGCCTACCCCTCTCTTGAACTCAAAGAATGAACATTCTAATGGTATATAGAATGTATATACAGAGAAATAACTACACGGTAATTTGAGGAGGAAGAGATACCACTAACGATGAGACAGAAAGAAAAGGCTTCTTGTAGGAGATGGGATCTGAGATCAGCCTTGAAGAAAACTAAGGATTCTAAGAGATGTAGATGAGAACAGAGGGCATTTCAGGTATAGAGGACAGTCAATGCAAAGATATGGAGGTGGGAGATAGAATGTTGAATTGAGGGAACAGTAGTAGACAAGTTTGGCTGAACTGTAGCAGATGTTAAGAGAAGTGATAGAAAGACTGGAATCAGTATGACAGGCTTTAAATGCCATATTGAAGAATTTTAATTTTATCATAGAGGCAATAGGGGGCAAATAAAAGTTCTTAAGCAAAGTAATGACATGGTCAAATGTATGCTTTAGGAAGATGAGTGACAATTCTGTGGAGGGTGGATTGGAGAGTGGAGAGTTTAGAAGCAAGGAAATAATTTTATCTCTATGAGCTTTAGCCCAATTACAACATCAGTATTCTTAAAAATCAGATTTTTATTACACTTAAAATTGGTTTTATCCTCACTAAAAAAGAATTTCAATATAATAGCTAGCATTTGTAGTGCTTAAAGTTTTGCAGAGTAATTCATGTATGTTATCTCATTAATCCTTATAACAAACTGGGGAGTTAAGTCCTATTTTTATCCTCATTTTTCAAATGAGAAAACTAAAGCTGAGAAACATTACAGAATAATCATAACAATAATTGTAATAGCTAATATTTAATAAGCACCTACTATGTGCCGGGCACTGCTAAACATTTTACAAATACAACAACCCTGGGAGGTAGGTACTATTGCTATCCCCATTTTGCAGATGAGGAAATGGAGACAAATAAGTGAAGTGACTTGCCCAGGTTCATGTAGATAGTGTCTGAGGCTGGATTTGAACCCAAGTCTTCTTGACTCCAGGCTTAGCTCTCAGGGTTGTACAACTAGTAAGTGCCTGAGGCAGGATTTGAACTCAATTTTTTCTTCTCCAAGTCTATTACTCCATCTACTCTACTAATTTCATACTACCAATTTAGTACAAAAAAAATGTATTTTGGGGAGAGATTATTTATTACACTGTACTGATTTCATAGAGCTGTAGGAGGCTAAATAGGATAATTAAATTAAATATATGAGATGGGGTAAGAGAGAAAAATAGGTTTTTTTCTTTTTTTTCTCCCCTAATTATAAGGAGTTAAAGGACCTAGATTCAAATTCCATCTCAAATACTCTCCATGTGTTCATGGGAAAGTTACTTAACCTGTCTTGGTTTCGGTTTCCTTAGCTGTAAAATGAGGAGGTTGGACTAGCTGGCTTCTAAGGTACTTTCTAGCACTAAATCTATAATCCTGTGATTCTCAAGGCATGTGTGTATTCTTTTTGTAAATAGTATTTTATTTTTTACAATTACATATAAAGACAGTTTTCAATATTCATTTTAAATAAGATTTTGAGTTCTAAATTTTTCTTCTTCCCTCTCTCTTCTCCCCCCTCCCCAAGACAAGAAATTTAATATAGGTTATACATGTGCAATCATGCTAAACATATTTCCACATTAGTCATGTTGTGAAAGAAGAATCAGAACAAAAGAGAAAAACCATGAGAAAGAAAAAATGAAAAGCAGTAAAAATAGTATGTTTCAATTTCCATTCAGACTCAGTTCTTTTTTTTTTTAAATTTATGTTTAGTTTACATCATTCATTTCCACATGATTTCGAATTACATATTTTCTTCCCATCTTTCCCCTACCTACCACTCTAAAACAGTGATCCCACTGTATACCCCTTCCCCCAATCTGCTCTCTCCTATATCCTTCCCCATTCCCCCTCTGACTTTCCAGTGGGGCAAGATGGATCTCTATACCCCAGTGCCTGTATATCTTATTTCCCAGTTGCATGTAAAAATATATATATACATATTTTTAAAACATTTTATTTTAAAACTTTGAATTCTAGATTCTTTCCCTTCCTCCCTTATCTCCCACTAGGAAGATAGGCAATTCAATATAGGTTGTACATGTGCAGCTATGCAAAACATTTCCATAGTGGATATATTGTGAAAGACTAACTATATTTCCCTTCATCCTATCCCGCCCCCTACTTGTTCTAGTCTCTACTTTGACCCTGTCCCTTTTCAAAAGTGTGTGCTTCTAACTTCCCTCCCCCCTAACCTGTCCTCCCCTCCATCCTCCCCCCCCCCCTCCCCCCCCCCCCCCCCCACTTTCCTGTAGGGTGAGAGGCCCTATTTAGTGTGTATGTCATTTCCTCCCTAAGCCAAATTCAATGAGAGTAAGGTTGACCCATTCCCTTTTGTCTTCCTGTTCTTCCCCTCCATCTTAACAGTTTTCCCTTAACTATTCTATATGAGATAATTTACCCCATTCTGTCTCTCCCCATCTCCTCTCAGAATATTCCTCGCTAACCTTTCAATTTCACCTTTTAAGTATATGTAACAGCAAGCACCCTGGCATCCCCAGGGTGGCTGCCAACACACATTCTTAGATCTGCTTTTCTAAAGGAAAGCAACTCAAAATGGGTTAACGATCTTGCTTTAATCAATCAAACATATCATTTACCTAGTTCAGGGGAAAAAGTCAGCACCCCGAACTTCAGAGTATATAGACAGAAGTTACAAGAAGACAGAGAAACCTTTCAGCAGATAGGCCTCCAACTGTCTGACCATTGCATCCATACCTAGTCAGTTACCAGAGAGGAAAGCATCAACATCTGGGTTTTCAAAGCTGGGGGGCTCAACGGCTGCCCAGAGTCTCATCTGGTATAATCACACAACTCTTCTCAAAGTGAGCCCCAAAGCAAAGCCTCACATCAGGGTATATATAGACTTCTCCTGGCTCAGAGAATGTAACAACTCTCTTGACCCACTGCCCAATCAAAAAGCATTCCTGAAAACCAAGCCTCCTGCCATAGACTCTAGGTGCACTTAAGCCTATCAAAGGGTGTAGGGGCAGGGAAGATCTTAAATTCCCATACTCATAACAGTATCATCCCTTTCTATTCAATTGGTCCTGTGCCCTCTGTCTATATATACCTGTACACATATATACACACACTCACACATGTATTTATATGCCCATATGTCTTCCTATATAGACATATACGTATATATATATGTGTGTGTATACACACACACACACATTTATATTCCCTTCAACTATTCTCATACTGGGAAAAGTTTACAACTATCATTTTTCATGTAGGAATGTAAATAGTTCAACTTTGATAAGTTTCTTATGATTTTTTTTCCCCTGTTTACCTTCTCATGCTTCTCTTGCTTCTTGTATCTGAATGTCAAATTTTCTATTCAACTCTGGTGTTTTCATCAAGAATGCTCGAAAGTACTCTATTTCATTGAATGACCATATTTTCCTCTGAAACATATTACTCAGTTTTGCTGGGTAGGTGATTCTTGGTTTTAGTCCCAGATCCTTTGACTTCTGGAATATCATATTCCAAGCCCTTCGATCCCTCATTGTAGAAGCTGCCAGATCCTGTGTTATCCTGATTGTGTTTCCAAACTATTCAAATTGTTTCTTCTTGGCTGCTTGTAATATTTTCTCTTTGATATGGGAACTCCGAAACCTGGCTATAATATTCCTAGGAGTTTTCTTTTTGGGATCTTTTTCAGGAGGTGATCGGTGGATTCTTTAAACCTCTATTTTGCCCTCTGGTTCTAAACCATCAGGGCAATTTTCCTTGAGAATTTCTTGAAGGATGATTTCTAGGTTCTTTTTTTGATCATGGCTTTCAGGTAGTCCAGTAATTTTAAAATTATCTTTCCTGGAACTGTTTTCCAGGTCAGTGGTTTCTCCAATGAGATATTTCACATTGCCTTCTATTTTTTCATTTGTTTGGATCTGTTTAATAGTATTTTGATTTCTCATAAAGTCACTAGCTTCCATTTGCTCCAATCTAATTCAGAAGGAATTATTCTCTTCAGTGAGCTTTTGAGATTCTTTTTCCATCAGGCAAATTCAGGTTTTTAAGATATTATTCTCCTCATTGGCTTTTTGGGCCTCTTTTGCCATTTGTTAATCTATTTTTTAAGGTGTTATTTTCTTTAGTCAGGTTGTTGACTCACTTTTCATGATTTTCTTACATCATTCTCATTTCTCTTCCCAATTTTTCCTCCACTTCTCTTATTTGATTTTCAAAATCCTTCTTAAGCACCTCTATGGCCTGTAACCAATTCGTATTATTCTTGGAAGCTTTTAGTGCAGGAATTCTGACTTTGTTGTCTTCCTGCCATTCCATGCTTTGATCCTTTTTGTCCCCAAAAAAGGAATCAAAAGTTGGATTGCTGTGCTTGCTTTGCTTCTTCATGTTGCCACTCAATTACTTGACTTTTGAGCTTTTTGCCACAGTAGATCTCTGCTTTCAGAGAGGAGAGCTTTGTCCCAAATGACTGGGGTTTTCGCAGCTGCTGGAGCTGCCCTCTCTGAAACTTCCACCTGCTCTGGCTCACTGGTCACACACTCCAGGACCTCCACCCTAGACAGCAATCCAGATGCAAGCAGTTTAAAGCAAGAGTGATTACCCCTCAAAATGGTTGCTTGGTCCCCCTACAATCTGCAGGCTAAGAGTTCTGAAGCAGCCACGTGGCTTCAGCCTCTGTGCCTCAGCCATTTCACCCTCTGGGGGCAGAGGCCGGACCGCACTCCTGGACTCCCTGTTCCCAAAGTCTACACTGACCTCTCACTTTGTCTTTGGCAGCTATGGTTTGATATTCTGGAAACTGCCACAGCTGATGGTGATCTACTCTCCCCATGTCCCTCCAGCCATGGCTGGTTGAGCTGCCCTGAAGCTAAAACTGCAGGCTCACTCAGGGCTGGGCTGGGCTCCCAGCACCCTGCTACGGACCCTTCCTGCCAGCCTGCCAAAGTGTCTTCAGCAGGAGATTTGTTTCTCTCTGTCACTTTGTGGTTTCTGTAGCCCTAAAGTTTGTTTAGAGTAATTTTTTAAATAGGTATTTGAGGTGGTTATGGGGGGGGGGGGGCACAGAGAGTTTTTCTGCTTCTATACTGCCATCTTGCCCCAGACTGCATAGTTCTTTCCCTGGATGTGCATAGCATTTTTCTTTATGAGTCTTTTGGAATTGTCTTTGATCATTGTATTGCTGAGAAGAGCTAAGTATCATAGATGATAATCTCATAATATTGCTGTTACTCTGTATAATGTTCTCCTGGTTCTGCTCACTTCACTCAGCATCAGTTCAAGTAAGCCTTTCCAGGTTTTTTTGTAATATACCTGCTCATCATTTCTTATAGCACAATAGTATTCCATTACATTCATGTACCACAGCTTATTTAGCCATCCCCAGTTGATGGGCATCCTTTCAATTTATAATTGTTGGCCACCACAAAAAGAGCTGCTATAAATATTTTTGTGCATGTGGGTCCTTTCTCCTTTTTTTGCAATCTCTTTGGGATACAGACCTAGTAATGGTATTGCTGTATCAAAGAGTATGCAGTTTGGTTGCCCTTTGGGCACAGTTCCAAATTGTTCTCCAGAATGATTGGATCAGTTTACAATTCTACCAACAATTCCCAATTTTCCCATATCTTCTCCAACATTTATCATTTTCCTTTCCCGTTATATTATCCAATCTGATAGGTTTGATGTGGTACCTCAGAGTTGTTTTGATTTGCATTTCTCTAATCAATAGTGATTTAGAGTATTTTTTCATTTGATTATAGATAGCTTTAATTTCTTCATCTAAAAACTGCCTGTTCATATCCTTTAACCATTTATCAGTTGGGGAATGACTTGTATTCTTATAAACTTGTCTCAGTTCTCTATATATTTTAGAAATTAGCACTTTTTTTTTAGAGATACTGGTTGTAAAAATTGTCTGTCAAAAGATTTTACACAACTCTGGTCTTTTCATCAGAAATGCTTGAAAGAATTTTACCCTCTTGTTGAATTATACTTAACTTTGTGAGTTATTCCTGGTTTCAATTCTATATCTTTCGTCTTTTGGCTTATTTTATTCCAAGCTCTCCTTTTTATAATATAGTTGGAGGTCTATAAGTTCTATATTCCCTTTTTTCTTACTTCTTTTCATAATTTCCATTAATATTCTAGATCTTTTGTTTTTTCCAACTGAATTTTGTTACATATCTTTTAGCATCTTCTTCCAAGAATTTCATGTGTAGTGTTTCAACATTCAAATTACTGTTTATATGTAGCCTGTATTCAACAAGTAGCTAGAGGTTACATCTTAAATTTTGTTTTTTTCCTAATATCCTAATCTTGATTTCTGAATCTATTTTGGACAGCTTTAATGGGTAGACTTGATTTGGGCTATCTGGTCTGATGAGACTCTGGAAAAATGAAAAAATTGAAGAAGACAGCACCATATCCTCTTCTTATATGATCCTTTAAATTTATATTATATTTATCTTCATTTCTTTAATTTTATTACCTTGAGGTTAGGGTCCATGCCTGATTTAGCATTGTATCTGCCTCATCACTTACACAGTATATTGAACATCTTAGATATTTTATAAATGTTGGTTTATTCAAATTTGATATATATATATATTGCCTTTTGGAGGGCAATTGGGGTTAAGTAACTTGCCCAAGGTTACACGGTTAGTTTTTTTTTTGTGTGTGTGTGACGTATTGAGTATCTGAGGTCAGAACTGAACTCGGGTCCTCCTGACTCCGGGCCAGCACTTTACTCACTGCACTACCTCGCCGCCCTGGAATTTGCTAAATATTACACAGGATAAAAAAGGTTATTATTTTATTTTTAAATAGTATTTTTTCCCCCAATTACATGTCAAAACATTTTTTAGCAGTAATATTTGCAAAATTTTGAATTCCAAAATTTTTTTACCTTCCTTCCACCCCTTCCCTCCTCCTAAAATGGTAGGGAATTTGATAAAGGTTATATATGTGCTATCAGGTAAAACATTTCAAATTAGTTTTGAAAGAAAGAACAGATCAAAAGAAAAAAACAAAAAAGAATGAAGTGAAAAAAGCATGCTTCAATCTATATTCAGAGCATGCATTCTTTATCTGGATGTGGTTAGTGTTTTTCTTCATAAGTTCTTTGTACTTGTTTTGGATCAGTTTGTTGCAGAGAAGAGTTGCATCATTCATAGTTGATTATCACATAATGTTGCTGATACTGTATTCAATGTTTTCCTGATTCTGCTCATTTCACTTGAATCAGTTCGTACAAGTTTTTCAGAATTTTTTGAAATCTGCCTGTTCATCATTTCTTATTGCACAATAGTATTCCATTACATTCATATACCATAGCTTATTCAGTCATCCCCCAATTGATGGGCATCCCCCTCAATTTCCAATATTTTGCCACCACAAAAAGGGCTACTACAAATATTTTTGCACATACAGGTCCTTTACCCTTTTTATGATCTCTTTGGGATACAGACCTAGTAGTGGTATTGCTGGATCAAAGGGTATGAGTTTTATTGTTTCATCATTGAGAAATAAGAACAGAAAGGGCTTCATAACTCAGAGCATATCCTGGAATTCTATTTAATCCCTACAGAAAATTAGTGTGCTAAATCTGGGACCATGCAAGATTTTTCTGCAGCTTAAAATCTTAGAAATAATAAAATAAAATAGAAGGTTTTTAATAGATTGTAAATAGTTTAATTTTTGTAATCAATACTTCTGCTTCTTATTAGTGATACCCAAAATATATCAACATGGCATAGAAACAATTAGGTAGAGCAGTTAGTACTTGAATATTGGAATTGGAAGAGGGTGATTGACAGTCAGCAAAATTTACCTAATCTGTTTTGCAGCCAAGATTTCCAGCTTTCCCTTGTTCTCCATCTATTTTCTTTAATTCATTGAATTTAGAGGGTACATACATAAAACTCCTTCCAAGTGGTATTTTCAATTTAGTAGTTGAAATACTTCATCTCACCACTAGAGGGCATACAGGTGTTACTTAACCCACCTCCTGAATTTGTCAAGTGAAAGACTGTATATCTTGTTTAAGATAGCATTAATGTTGCCTTTTCTATTTACAGGTGCACTTAGCCAGAATTTGTAGGGTTAAAAATAACTATAGCATATGATGGTATTGGAAATTCTTTAAGTAAATCTTCTTAAGTTATGATTAATATATATATATACATATATATATATATATATATATTTTAAAGCAATTGGGGTTAAGTAACTTGCTCAAGGTTACATAGCCAGGTGTTTCTGGGTGGGTGCTAAGTATCTCAGCCCGGATTCCATGCCAGGTCTCCCGACTCTGGGGCTGGCGCTCTTACTCACTGCGCCATCTGGCCTCCCCCATGATTAATATTTTTTATTAGGCTACTACATGAGCTAGTAATTTGTCAGAGATAATTTTATTAATAGAAGGGAACATAAGAGATCATTTAGCCCAAACTTATCATTTTACAAATGAGTATACTTAGTCCTCTAGAGGTTAAGTTTGCACAATTAGTAACTGAGTCGGAATTGGAACATAGATCTTTAGACTTTTAATTTATTGCTCATAGAATATGATAATAATAATAATAATTACAGCATTTATATAGAAGTTTAAAGTTTGCAAAGTGCTTTCCATATGTTATCTCATTTGGTCCTCACAACAACCCTATGAGGCAGTTATTGTTATTATCTCAATTTAACTGATGTGGAAAGTGAGGCTCAGAGAGTTTAACTTGCCTAGGGTTACACAATTAGTAAATATCTGAGACAAGATTTGAGCTCCAGTTTTCCTTACTCCAAGTTCAGTGTTCTAGCCTGTACTTCCCTACCTAGTTGCCTCTATGCCATGTTGGTACATAGGACTTGTTCTCATACAAATACTAATGGCATTACTAATAAGTTGATTTAAAAAGACAAAGTTATTTACAATCAATTAAAAACCATTTTATTTTATTTCTCAATCTTAAATTACAGAAAAATTTTGCATAGTCCCAGATCCAGCATATCAAACATTTTCCCCAAAACTAAGGCTGACTGGGAGAGAAATGAGGTTGTTTGCCTGGGAGAAAAGGTGCCAATTACTACTTATACTTGAGGGGGTTATGGAATAATGAGCCTTATGAGGAGAAACTAAGGAAACTACAATGGTTATCAGGGAATTAAAACTATTGATAAGCCAATTTTCTAATGTAGATCTTAATAATTAGGAATGGGATATCTAAAAGTCTTAACCAGCCCAGAATTTATTAAGTACTACTTTGATAATTAAAGGCAGACATAAGAGAGTCTGGTAGAATTGTGGAACTGAAAGTCACAGTAAACAACTATATTGTTTATGCAACAGAAACTCAGATTTATGGCCTTTTCAACCTCCCCTTCTTGGCATGAAGCCAAGACATTTTTGACAGGCCTTCCAGTGAATGGTAATTAAAGGGACTTTTTTTCCCTCTCAGTTTTCAAAGAGGTTTTTCATGAAACATCTAAGGACCATGATAAAGCTTGGAGTTTTCAACAAGGAACTGACACTAATTTTTTTTTTATACTTATGCAAACTTAAAGGCGTAATGGAAAAATGAGAAACTCTACCCTCTTTTAGTTGTCAAAAATTGAAATTAATTGTATTTGTATCTGAATATTGTTGGTCTGTTGTATGATAAGGTTTTTAAAGGGTATTTCTTTGCTTTTTTAAATATTTGAAAAGCCTAGATGTTGCCTAAGTGAAAAATTCTGGACTGATAAAATTTCTGGACACCATCCTATTAACATAGGCCACAAGGTGGTGCAGTAAATACAATGCTGAACCTGGAGTTAGGAAGACCTGAATTCAAATCCTTCCTCAAATACTAGCTTTGTGACCTTGGGCAAATCACTTAACCTCTGTGTGCATCAGTATCTTCATTTGTGAAATGGGAATAAAAATAGCACTTCCCTCCCAAGGTGGTTGTGGGAATAAAAATGAGGTTCTTTCTAAAGTGCTTTGCAGACCTTAAAGTGCTATATAAATGCTAGCTATCATTATAGCCACTTATGATGATACTCCTTAATCAACAAATGCTGTTTTGCATTTTGTAGGAAATGATCACTCCGAAGACAGGGTGAGGGAAAGATTAGCTAAAATTGGAACATTTCTCTCTTCCTGGTTTTTCCTACGTGATACTAAAACTCCCTCAAACCCTATATTGTAGACACAACTTAATATTGCGTAGAAATAAGGAAATAATTAAGATATAGGCTGCCGACATGACAAAAATATGTTATGTCAGTGTAGTTTTTATTTTTTCAAAGCATTTTTACATCTGTATTTAATTTACTTTGACAATAAATTTGTGGGGTAAGGGAGGCAGGTAGTATCCTGTTTTTATGTGTAGCAGCTCTTGTGGGGCCATTCCTTTAACTCTTATTCCACTTCAAAGGTTGGGTCCCCAAAGGGAGGTTGACTACTTGTCTCAGGTTTCTAGGGATTAACCCAGATCGGTTAGGATTCTACCCTGTTGCTTATGAGCCTTCACCAGTGTGCTTCTCATAGACTATAAGCCATATGTTTAATTATCTTTTAGCTAGCCTAATAGCAAATACTAAGGTGGTCCCTATAGAGTTCACTGAACATGTGGAGTTCTCCATATAGGGATTAGGGACCTGGAATTGATGGAAGTCAGCCACTCATCCTAAGGTAAGAAGCCAAACTGTTCTGGGTGAAAGTTCTCCCATGATTCTCTTTAGGATGTAGGGTAATACAACTATAGGTCCATATAGACTAAATCTAGGTGTCCCTTTCCAAATAGGACATAGAAAAATATCTCTAGTAATTTCTATCATATGTGATCAGATTTGATACCCAGACAAAAATTTCTTATGGGTTCCTGTACCATAGAATACTTAAAGATTTCCCAAAGTATCTCTCCTTATGCATGGGGCAATCCAAAGGGAGTTCAGGGTTACCAGTAGAGCTCTGAGAGTAATAGTTAACTACCACTTGGGGACTCAGCTTGAAAGTTCAATTATGAGTTGGGGGAATGGCCTCAGAGAAATGTAATCTATATATGAGAAAACTGAGGTGCAAAGTAGTTGTGATGAGTGTCAGTTCAAAAGGAAAGTTGTTGGCTGAGTTGGGACTAGAATTCAGGTTTTTTTCTAGTAAACATAGTTTGCTCTTTTTGATGCTCTTTCTAGGAATCAATAAATGAGGCAGCAGTCAATAAATATTTCTAAAATAACTATTACTTAGTGGGAACTCTGCTGAGTACTGGGAATATAAAGACAAAAGATAGTCCCTGCTTTCAAAAAGTTCATAGTCTAATAGGGAGACAACATGCAAACAAGTGATATGTAGTATAAATTGGAGATAATCAACAGAGGGAAAGGACTAGTTTTAAGAGGGATTGTAGAAGAAGAGATTTTAGCTTGGACTTGAAGGAAGCCAGAAGGTGGAGGTGAAAAGAGAGGGTATTCCAGGCATGGAGTACAGCCAGTGAAAATGCTCAGAGTTGAGATGGAGTATCTTGTGCAAAGAGCAGAGACCAGTGACATTGGATCACAGAGTATGTTATGTGGGGGAAGAAGGTGCAGGAAGACTCAAAAAGTGATAAAGGGCTTTGATCCAGGAGATGACAGGTAGCTGCTGGAGTTTATTGAATGATAAGACATGTGCTTTAGAAAGATCAATTTGTTAGCTGAGAGGAGAATAGATGGGAGTGAGGAGAGAGATTTGAGGCAAGGACACCAATCAGCAGGTTATTGCCATAGTCCAGGTATGAAGTAATTGAGGGCCTGCACCAGCATGCTGGAAGTATCAGAGGAGAGAAGGGGGCAAATATGAGATGTACTGAAGGTAAAACTGAAAAGTTTTGGCAACGTATTGGTATGGAAAGAGTGAGAAGTCAAGGATAATATATAGGCCATGAGCCTGGGCAACTGGAATGATAGTGTTGCCTTTGATGGTGATAGGGAATTAGGAAGATGAAAGGGTTTTGGAGGAAGATCACTAATATAGTCTTGGACACATTGGGTTTAAGACACCCAGGAGGTCCACACTTTGTGTCACTTTTGTGTCCAATGGGCAATGGGAAATGAGAGGCTGGAGGTCAGTGGAGAGCTTGAGGTGGAATGGATAATTGAAGAGATAATTGAATCCATGGGAGATGATGAGATCACCAAGAGAAATGGTATAAGGTGAGAAGAGGTTCCAGAATAGAACCTTGTGGGACACCCATGTTTTGTGGGCATGACCTTGTTGAAGATTCAGCAATGGAAACTGAGGAGGTCAGATAGGAGAAGAACCAGGATAAAATAATGTCTAAAGAGAAGAGAGTATCTGGGAGGGCAGAGTGATTGATAGTGTCAATGACTGCAAAGAGGTCCAGAAGGATGAGGGTTGAGAGTAGGCCATTTGATTTGGAAGCAAGCATTTATTAAGCCCCTAGTATGTGCCACACACTGTGCCAGGCACTGAGAATACAAAGACAGAAATGAAATACTCTCTGTTCTCAAGGAGCTACATTATGACAGGAAAGACAACTAATTTAGAGGAAGCTAGGTAGTAGGTGGTTCAGTGGACATAGGGTTGGACCTGGAGTCAGGAAGACCTGGGTTCAAATCAATCCTCAGATACTTATTAACTGTGTGACCCTTGGCAAGTCACCACCTCTGCCTCAGTTTTCTCATCTGTGAAATGGGAATAATAGCACTTCCTTTGCAGGATTGCTGTGAGGATCAAATGAGATGATATTTATAAATATCTGCAAACCTTTAAGTGTTATAGAAATGCTTATTATTGTTATTGCTATAATTATTAACTGAAGTGGCATCTTGAAGGAAACAAAGAATTCTAAGATGTAGTAGTCAGATGGGAGTTTATTTGAGACATGAGAATGGGAGATGGAATTTTGTGCATGAAGAAAAGCAAAAAAGACATTTTAGTTGAAATATGGAATGCTGGAAGCAGAATAATGCACAGAGGTCATAAAGGTAGGTTGGGGAAGATTCCTGAGTTTGCCACTAAGAGAGAATAGTGTTACAAAAACCTAGAGAGGTTGGGCCCAGGTAGCACAGCGAGTAAGAGCACCGGCTCCAGTGTCGGGATGACCTGGGGATCAAATCCGGGCTCAGAAACTTAGCACCATACCCAGAAATAACTGGCCATGTAACCTTGAGCAAGTTACTTAACCCCGATTGCTTAAAAAAAAAAACCTAGAGAGGAGAGAATATCCAGGAGGAGAGGGTGACCAAAGTTAAAAAGTATTTCTATAATATCTACTATATGCCAGACATTGCACTAAGCACTTTTTTTTTTGTTTTTGGAGGACAATTGGAGTTAAGTGACTTGCCCAAGGTCACACAGCTAGTTGTTGTGTTAAGTATCTGAGGCCAGACTTGAACTCAGGTCCTCCTGACTTCAAGGGCCAGTGCTCTATTTACTGTGCCACCTAGCCGCCCAGCACTAAGCACTTTTAAAATTAAGTATTATCTCATTTTATCATCACAACGATCCTGCAAAAGAGGTATACCTCCTTTGATTATTATCACTCCCATTTTACAGTTGAGGAAACTGAGGCTAAATGAGTTATCCAGGGCCACTCAGCTAGTAAATAAGGACAGATTTCCCCCCCTCTGATTACATTTTTTTGTGTGTTTTAAATATTTTATTTTTTCCAATTACATGTAAAATAATTTTTAACATTTATTTTTTAAAAAATTTGAGTTCCAAATTTGCTCCCTCCCTCCCTTCACTCCACCCTCATTGAGAAGGCAAGCAATTTGATATGGGTGCTATATGTGCAGTCATGCAAAACATATTTCCATATTGGTCATGTTGTAAAAGGAAACACAGTAAAAATAAATCCATGAAAAAATAAAGTAAAAAACTGTGTACTTCTATCTGTATTCAGACTTTATCAGTTTTTTCTCTGGAAGTGGATAGCATATTTCATCATAAGTCCGATGAAATTGTCTAAAAACAGATTTGAATTCAGATCTTCCTAACTACAAACTGAATGTTCTCTCCTCTTCTCTCCTAACTGGTCAACAGTATCCACTGAGTGGGTTCGGCAATAAAATCAGATTGCAAAAAGTTTTAAAAAGCTAGATTGCAAATGATTAAGGATGAGTGAAAAAGGAAAAGTGAAGATCATAAATATAAACAGCTTTTTCAAGGAGTTTGGTTATAAAAGGAAAAAAAAGATATAGGATGATAGCGTGAGGGGATAATAGGGCCTAGAGAAGTTCTTTTTTTTAAGATAGAGGAGATCTGGGGCAGCTAGGTAGCACAGCAAATAAGAGCACCGGCTCCAGTGTCAGTACGACCTGGAGATCGAATCCCGGGCTCAGACACTTAGCATCCACCCAGAAACACCTGGCCGTGTAACCTTGAGCAAGTTACTTAACCCCAATTGCCTTAAAAAAAAAGATAGAGGAGACTTGGGTCTGTGTTATAAGGGAGGAACCAATGGATATGGAGACAATGAAGATTAAAGAGAGATGGGAGGTGACTGAGAGGGCAATATACAGGAGGATATGAGAGAGGATGTGATATGATCAAGAGCATCTGTAGAGAATTTGACTTTGGTGGGAAGAGCCACCCCATTATGAGGGACTGGGGTAAAGAAAGAAAGTTGGCACTGATGTTAAGGGGAAAAGTACAGAAGAAGAGAGAGGGGCAATTTAGAGTAAATGGTCTCTATTTTCCCAGTAAAGTATGAGTTCCTCAACCAAGAGGGTGGAGGGAATTAGACATATGGGAAGTTTGTGGAGTAAAGGAAGGTTTGGAATGACCTGTGTGGAGAATGGCTTAGGCTGAGGTATTTAATTTGGGACCAGCAGGCAAGCTCAGGGATATGGTAGAACCAGATTAAAATAAAATTTGGAAGTGTTTAACAGAATAAATATAAATGTAACATAAAGTTAATTTTTAGTTTTGTAAGTCAATATACAGCAGCAAGGATGCTGGTTCTATTGATATCACTGGCATAGACAATCAATTAGGAGTTAAAAGTATTACCTTGAATTTAATAAGCAATTCTTATACCCAAAGTGTGGTTTAAATACCTCTGGCAGATTTGCATCCTTTTCCAACATTCAATGATATTTTTTATATTTTATTATACTTTTTTCTGTAGTTACAAACTCTTGTCTTCTGTCTTCTGTGATTGATCATTCCATTCCTAACTTTTGTCAGGTTAGGGATCTTAACTTTTGTCTTGCTAGAATTCTTTTGTTGTAATGCTAAATCAGTTTAAAAAAAATTTCTGCATTAAAGGGACACAATGAATCAATTAATCAGTCAGTCATACCATGTGAATATTCTTCTGTAAAGAACAGTTCTAGATGCTCTGGCTGCTCTCAGCATTAGCTGACATTTATATAGAGTTTTTAATATATTTTCTAATTTGAGACATAGAACGACTCCGTCAGAGAAGAAGCTAGGGGGTTGACCTTGAAGCTAGGAAGACCTGAGTTGAAATTCCTCTGCTGCCATGCTGGCAGTATGACCTCTTCTATTACCTCACTGAGGTGACTAAGAGCCTTGAAGAGGGCTCACTGGCTGAGCCCTCACTCACATGGAGACCATGGAGGCAGGACTGTCAGTAACTCTTACTCCAATCCTCCTCCCACCTTTTTGTTCTCCAGGATACCCTTCTCTTTAAATTGTGAGCTTTCTGCAGTCATTCCTTCAGCCTCCCCATTTTCTCAACCCACCCTTGACTCAGCCCAATGAGTAGTTTTCCTTTCAAATTGGGGTATAGTTAGGGGGTATGCTGGAGACAGCTGCAGGTAAGCTGATTGCTAAGTTTTCAATGTGAATATTATGCATTAGAAATCAGCAAATGCTACAAATCAGGATTTGCTTGATTTATTATTTTATTGATTGTGTAGACTTGAAAAAGGGATGGAAAAATGCTAATAACACTGATTAGATTGAAAAGTGTGTCTTGTTTATACTTTTATTTTTCAGAGAACTGGTTGTTAAAAATTCACGGACATATCCCTGGTAAGGGAAAATGACAGTTGTTTGCCTCAATGCCAGAGCAGGTGGCATTTTCTTCTTATATTTCTAGCTAGATACCATCACTGTTTATGACTCATTTGTCTAGAGAAATCCTGATAAGAATGTCCTTTCTGCCATGAGAAGTTGCAAAGTGAATTGATAACTTATCTTTCCTAGTTTGAATTCCAAGGCAGAGATTTTGCTCTAATAAAATACTACAGCTTTAAATCAATTTCACTTCTTCAAATTTCTCAATTGCTCCTTTTTTTCATTTAAATCATAATGTACAGTTTAGCAAACTGGATGGTTAACAGCTTTGTCACAGTTGATGGCTTAAGAGACATAGTAAACATTTATACATAGAAAGATAAAGAAAGTTATGAGAAAATGGATAAGCCTTTTGCCTTGGGAAGACCTCAGGCTTAAGCCCTCTTTGTAGAGAAGGAGGCAAAGAGAAGAGGGGAAGAAGTGGAAAGTCACTATCCACATTCATAGGTCCTGCTGATCTTCCTTTTGCTCCTTTACGGCAGTAGCCCTCTGTGGCTTCTGTGGGTTTTTCTGGGCTTCTCATGGCTTTGTGGCTTCTCTTCCACACAAGTCCAAAGAATGGGGTTGGAATCACCTGTAAGTCTCCACCAGTCTCCAAGATCAGGACATTGAGGAGAGGAACTCTGAGAGGTCTCTGTAAACCATCAGGCATTTTCATCTAACATCCTGATCTTGATAATGCCAAGTAGGAGAAGGACTGGACAAAACAATGCTACATATGAAACTTAGTAAATGATTTGATGTGGGCTTGCTGTGGGAAGGGACTGGGGGGGGATGAAATATGGACAAGGAATGGTCTGTTGAAGGAATGAAGTAAAATATATCTCCAAGTTTGTGGGCCGTAGGGTTTGGAAGAGAATGATGGCACTAGTGAGAAAAGTGAAGGAGAATGCTGAAGGAACAAGGGATGTGAAGATAATGAATCAGGTTTTATATGTAGTAAGGGTCATTAGAGGAATTCCTGATTTGCATGACTGGGGCACCTTCTTCTGATCAATGTGCACCTTGCTGGAGTGGACCATTATGATTGATCCTCAGTGACTAGAAATGCATTCAAGATTATTGGCAACTAAATCAGGAGAGGGTAGAAGAGCTATTCCCTTTCTGGGCTTTAATAGTAACAGGTACAAAGGACTTTACTTTCTTAGGAGACTCTGCCAGAATTCTTTCTTCTTATATTTTTAGTAATATTGGGGAGGGAATTTCTTTTTTCTCCCTTCTGTAGCATCAATAGCATCTTGCATTATAAGGTTCCTCCTGACAAGAGCCCATTTTTCTGATAGAATTGTTAGTCATCTTAAGTGTAATCTGAGTTACTGGCAGCCACTTAGGCGTTCCCTGTGTCATCTCACAAAGCATATTTCACTGGAACTGAACTCTCTTGTTTGTATGTGAGCATAAACTCACATGGCCCATTATATCTGGCTTGTCCCAGTCATTTTTCATATTCTAACTTAGACATCTTCTTGCCATTCAGTCTAGCACTGAATCCTCTGGAAATCAGGTCCTGGGACATTTAACCTACTAGTTTCTGGAACTTCCTTCCTTGCCTGGGGCTGAGTTGACCTGACTGGCGAGTAGATGAAGAAAAACTCCTAAGGTCCATAATATGAAGCCATAATCCACATTTCATTCCTGCCATCTTCTTGCCATCTTCCCTGTTGTCCCTACTCTTTCACTGTCTCAATTTCCACTTCTTTCTCTGGGAATTATAATCATTCCAACATTTCCATTGTGGTTTCAGTGGGATATCTCTGCAATGAGGACATATAGGCTGTTTGGAAAGCTCACTGTATTTGCCATCGAAAGACCTAGGTTTGAATCCAGGCTCTGCTGCTTTCTACTTGTGTCATCTTGGGCAGATGAGTTTACCTTTAAGGCATCAGCTTTGTTCTATAAAATGAGGTGATGCACTAGATGACCTCTAAGTTCCCATTCAACCTTAAAGGGGCCAGACTAGTATAAAATCAGGGACTGTGGACTACTTTGTTCTTATTTATCAGGTAAGGATAAAATGAGGCAGTAACCTTATAGCAATACCTGCCATTTGTGAGTGACTCCCTGTCTACTTTACTAGTTCAGGATATGAAAGAATAGTCTTTGTTACATGACAAGGCCTAAGGGATTTCTCAGATGAGATGGAAAGAATCCAGAATAGAAAATTATGGGAGAACTGATTGTGCCTTTTTATGTTTCCACATATTGGGTGTGAGTTTGCATTCAGGAATTATTTCAGAGAAAGCATGTGGTGAAAATATCCTCCACAATTAAATCTTGTGTTTTTTTTTCTTCTCAACCCTAGTCTCTAGATTTGGGTGAGCTAAATGTATAAAAGAAAGCATTTATTGAGGTAGGAGTGGATTCATCATTGAGTTTCTCTGCCAAATTCAGAATTAGATAGTGGAAAAATCATATTTATTTTAGTTTGTTAATCTGCCAGAAAACTGTTGGAAAAAATAAAGACGAGCCAGATGAGGACTTGGGTTATGGAATGAACCATAGATGACATATGACTGAACTTTTTGAGTGAAATATACTTATTCCCTACTTATATTTCCCACTTTAAGTTTAGTATCTTTAATAACTTTGATCTGTGTTATTCTTTTGTATTATGTTAAACTACAGTAAAGAAATGAAAAAAAAAACCCAGTATATTGCAATGTTGAAATCAACATTATGACTCAGGAAATTGAAAAGTTCAGGTTTATGCATCAACATTTAACTGTCAGATTGTATATGTTGCATGTACACTGTTGATGCTGTCAAAAGAACATTATATTTACTCTGTAACATAGTTAAGTTAATGTTTTTGTACAAAGTTTATTTGATTAACTTGCTTTGTTTTGGAAAACACATGGTTGGGACAAAAGAGACTTGTCTTGAACCTGCCTTACACTAAAAAAATGATGGGCATTTGTGAAAAGAAAAATAGAAGATATAGAAAGATATTAACAGAAGTGTGACAAAGAGAAAGACTGTTGGATTTGAAGTCAGAGGATCTGAATCAAAATGTGGCCTCTGCCTTGGTAACCTTGGGCAAGTCATTTACTTTCTCTATGCTTTAGTTTTCTCATTTATAAAATTAGGGAGTTGAATTCAAGGACTTCTTAGGTCTTCTTTAGATCTAAATCTATGATTCCTATACAGTCATTTCCAAGATTGTGGCTGGAGGGAATTGAAATGTTTAGACCCAGATCCCTTTCATTACTACAAAGGAGCAAGAAATGTACCAAATAAACTAAAAGAACAAAATCAACAACAAAACTAGGGAAAAGAAATCTTCTTCAGAAAATCAATGTAGGAAAATCAGTAAAAAGATGAAAGAAGTGAGTAAACAAAAACAGCAACCTTAATATTATAACCAAGTACTATGGAGTAAAAGTAGAAAATGAAGAGAAATGTCCATAAGAAAGGAATAAAACTGCAATAACAAAAAATAATTTCCCAGAAATGAGAATGGAATAATTAGAAGAACCTTTGGAGAATTAAATAAAATGGTAACAAGAAAAATAGAAGTTCTTAACGAATTTGAAAATCCAAAGAAAACAACAGTGTAGAACAGATGATAGAAATCTTAACAAAGCAGTGGATAATCTGAAAGAAAAAAATTACAGACAAAACTTCTCAAGGCAGAGATGCAGCAACAAAACAAGAGTGAACAAAATAAAAAATGGTAAAATTAGAAGACTTGAATTCTTTACAAACAAAAACAATGGATCTACTCTTCCTTCTCCTCCTCCTTCCTATATCCCTTTTGCCCTTTGTAGCTAAATGCCTCCATTTTCTTTCCTCTCACATCTTAACCCTTTACAATCCAACTTCCAACCTTATCATTCTGCCAGAACTGCTCTCTCCAAAGTTACTAATGATCTCTAAGTTGCCAAATCCAATGACCTTTGCTCAACCCTTATTCTCCTAGACTGCTATGAGGCCTTTGACACTGGGGATCACCCTCTCTTCCTTGTTACTTTCTTCTCTCCAGGTTTTTTGGAGACCATTATCTCCTGGTTCTCTTCCTACCTGCTCATTCCTAGTTCCTTTTGCTAGATCTTCATCCATATCATACCTTCTAACTGTATGTGTCTCTCAGGGCTCTGTTCTGAGCCATCTTTTCTTCCTTTATAATACTTCTGTCAATGAACTTGCCTAAAAGTTTATTTTATAGAGAACTCACACAGAACACTCACATGGTGGTCAGGAAAAGAAAGTGTCTTTACTCTCGAGGTCTCTCTGAAGAACTTTGGAATTGCTTGCATGACATAGGAGACACTGGCACAGAACTGACCAGCATGGCGAACCCTCATCAGAGAAGGTGCTGTGCTCTATGAGCAAAGTAGAATTGAAATAGTTCAAAAGAACCGTAAGATATGCAAATTTATAGGATACACCCCAAATGTTCATATGAAATATTTGTGCCTGACTTGGGGCAGAGCGTTATGAACTCTTATTGGTCTAATCAGCCACAGCTGGACACACTGTAGCTTGACTCTAACATAGTGATGTCATTTTGGTCCTCTTCAAGAATGAAGGGTAACAACCATACTACACTTGGTGATCTCATCATCTCCTGTGGCTTTAATTACCATCTCTTTGATGACAATTCTTAAATCTACCTACCTAGCTCCAACTTCTCTGCTGACTTTTTTTTTTTTTGCTTTTTGGAGGGCAATTAGGGTTAAGTGACTTACCCAAGGTCACATGGCTATTTTTTTTTATGTTAAGTGTCTGAGGCAGAATCTGAACCCAGGTCCTCCTGACTCCAGGGCTGGTGCTCTATTCACTGTGCCACCAGCCGCCCCTCTCTGCTGACTTCTAATCTTACATTTCCAACTGAGTCTTTAAGGAAGCCGGGAATTTCAGTAGTGGAGATGAGGAGGAAGAACATTCCAGGCATAAGGACCAGCCAGTTCAAAGTCATGGAGAAGAAGATGGAGTGTTATGTTTGAGGAATAGTAAGTGGGGCAGTGTAGTTGGATCATAGAGTGCATGGAAAGGAATAAAGTCTAAGATTGGAAGGGTAGAAAGTTATCATGTTTTGAAGAGATTTAAATGCCCTAAAGATGCATTGTATTTGATCCTGGAAATAATAGCCACTGGAGTTTATTGAATAGATTTCTGGGGAATGCTATAGTTAAACCAGCCATTTAGAAAAATCTCCTTGCCAGATGAATAGAGCATGAATTGAAATGAGGAGAAAGTGGAAGCAGGGAGACCAATTAGGAGGCCATTGCAATAGTTTAGGCCAGGGCTTCTTAAACTTTTTCCCCTCAAGATACCTTCAGTGCTTCTTAAACAGTGGGCCATGACCCCAGGTGGGGTCATATAACTGAATGTGGGTTCGCAAAAAATTTGGCAACAGTAAAAGGTTTCTGAACATGTAACAGCCAAGAATTAATTCAAAATCAAACATATAATGAATCCGAGGTGTTTCTGGCAGCGCTTGCCTATGTCTCATTATACAACTTCTCTGCAGCCTTGGTTCTGAACACACATGTGCACTCTGTACTGCGCATGCCATCACACCACACAACACCAATGAACGCTGCCAGAAACACCTCGACTCAGATTCGAGATTATTGTATGTCATGAACTGCAGTGTTTTTACTATACATACAAAATCATTAAATGAATTTTGGCTTGGGATTAGGATAACATTTCCAACAATTTCTGAAATAGTCCTAAACATACTTCTGCCATTTTGTATTATATGTTTCTGTGAAGTGGCATTTTCACTATTGACTATTATAAAATCAAAATATTGATCACCTCTGAAAAATGTTGAAGATGCTCTTTGTCTTGCAGTATCAAAATTCTGCCAAGATTTAATTCTTTATGTAAAAATAAACAAGAACATCCATCTCACTAGCATGCAAATTTGCTTTCATCTTTAATAAATGGTAAAATTATATGTATACCAAAGAATTGTTTTAAAATAAATTTATTCATGATTTATGATCAGTAAATGTTTGATTTGTATACCTATATACTTGGGGTCATGTAAACATTTCTCAGGCAAAAAGGGGTCGTGAGTGGAAAAAGTTTAAGAAGCCCTGGTCTAGGTGATAGGTAACAAGGACTTGTAATGGAGTGTTGGCTATGTGGATGGAGAAAAGACTTTTACAAGAGATATTGTGATGGTAGAAGCAGCAAGATTTGACAGCAGATTGGATATGTGGGGTGACTGTGGGTGAGGAGTTCAATATGACACCAAGGTTAGGAGTGTCAGCAACTAGGAGAATAATAATGCCCTTAACAGTAATAAGAAGATTGACAAAAGAGGAGGGTTTGGGGAGGGACAGATAATATGTTTTGTTTTGGCCATGTTAAGTTTTAGTTACCTATGAGATATATGTGTCAAGATTCCCAAAAGGCAATTGGGGCTGTAGCTTAGAAGAGAGACTAGGGATAGATAGATAGTTATGGAAATTACCTATATAGAGATGATCATTAAATCCTTGGGACCTGATGAGATTACTGAGTAATAGACTATTGGGACAAAAAAGAGAAGAGAGACTAGTAGAAAGTCTTAGTAGTTAGTATTTACATGCTAGAAGAATGAGACAAACATATTGTTCCTTATAAGTAGCACATTATCGGAGGATCATTTTAGAAGCAAAGAGAAGGGTGACCATGGGGAAATATCTGAGGAAGGTCAAAATGTAAAATTTGAGAGTCTTAGGTAAAGGTAATTTATGTTTTGCTTATTAATTATAATTTTCACAAATATTTATCGAATTGATTTGAATTGGTTTTTTTTTTAAAGAGAAGGCAAATGAAGGAAGGACGAACCTGAACCATCCTTATATATAGGATTCATAATGGAAGTATGTAATGTATAGGGCACAGGCAAAACTGATTAACCACTGTGTACACTAATTAATGTGATGGAAATACTAATTAGACATACTTCTCAATGCATTCTCTCATACTTTATAAGCCAATAGAATGCTAATAGTAGTTTTTAGTTGTATTAGACAATACAGACATCAGCCCCACCAGAAATTAATCACTAATCAAATTCCTAGGACTTTCTGGTAATCATGTTTCATACCAGTACTCACTGACAAGATTTTCTCTCTGGAGAAGGAAATGGAGGCAGTGTATCTCCCTCTGAGAGTCAGCTGCCTGGCAAGTCATGTCACCATTAGTCATTTAGGGTTGTCCTTGATCAAATGCAGAGTTACTAAAGTCTAAGTTGCTTGGAACACAGGAGCCAGTCTCAGTCATGATACAGGAACAGGCTGAAAGCTGAGACCCCAGTAGGTTTCTTAAAGTTCCAGTTATGGGCATTAAGTGGTTGTACCTGAGTTTTGATTGGTGGCTAGTGACCTTATTTGTTTACGAAATAATTTGATTGGTACCTTGTAAGCTGCTGTTGATTTTTTTAAACCAAATTTTCCAGTTGGTGGTCTGTCCTATATCAGGGTCCCATATCTTTATCAGTTCTCTACGAATACACACATGCTGCTTACTGACTTAAACTACCTGTATTCTTATTTTAATATTGAAAAACAAATTATAAAAAACAGACATCAAAACACTTCATCACAAAATATTGGCTGAATACAAAATGGAGTCACACATTAAGGCGACAAACTTATTCTCACTGCAAAGGGAAAAAAAGATTCCAGTAGCAAAAGTAGTGTCATAGGTTCTGGTTTGCACTCAGAAAAGGTGTCATGAGAAACATCTTCAAGTAAAGGTGGCATTGGGGATTGGATGTTTCAAACCAAACAAACTTCAGTATTTACTACTTCTTATTTTTAAAAATATATGACAGGATTTGAGAGAGAGAAAAAATACTTAATAATGATAACCCTGAATGTCAATTAACCTAACCACACCCATAATAGAGAGGGTGGTTGTGGAATGTATTATAAATAAGAACTTAACAATTTACTGCATACTAGAAACATACTTAAATTGTAAAGTGAATCAATCAATACACATTTGTTAAGTACCTACTGTGTGCCAGGCACGGTGATAAAAGACACCTACAAAGTGAAAGTGAGAGGCTGGAATAAAATAATTTATTCTTCAACTGAATTTTTAAAAGATATGAAATTATGATTTTAAATAAAGAAACAATAAAAAATAGATACTATAAAAAGTAGCAAACTACATTATGCTTAAAAGCACCATAGAAGATTAAACAATATTAAAATTAAACATTTATAGTGATTGGTTTAGCATTTAAATGAAGTTCAAAAATAGCTAACCAGTAAAGCAATTATTGTGACTTTAATGTGCCTCTTTTAGACCTCTGTGAATCTAACAAATGAAAACAAAAAAGGAAGTTGTGAATCAGAATAGTAAGTTAGAAAAATTGACTTCTAAAGGTTATTGAGTTGGAATCTGAAATAATATGCTTACTTTTATTTTGTTAAATATTGTCAAATTACATGTACATTTTTAACATTCATTTAAAAACATCTTTTGAGTTGCAAATTCTCTCCTTCCTCCTCTCTCTTCCCCCCTTCTTGAGAAAGCAACCAGTTTGACATCAATTATACATGTGAAGTCATGCAAAACATTTCTATATTAGCAGCATTGCAAAAAAAAAAAAACCCAAGAAAAATAAAGTAAAAAAGAGTATGCTTCAATCTGCATTCAGAGTTCATCAGTTCTCTGTCTGGAGGTAGATGGTATTTTTCCTCATGGGTCCTTTGGGACTGATTATCTTGGATCATTGTCTTGATCAGAATAGCCAAGTCTTTTACAGCTGATCATTTGTACAGTATTGCTATTACTGTGTACATTGTTCTCCTGTTCTGCTCCATTCACTTTGCATGAATTCATATAAACCTTCCCAGGTTTTTCTGAAATGGTTGTTCAGCCATTCCCTAGTTGATGGGCATCCCTTTAATATCTAATTCTTTGCCATCACAAAAAGAGGTGTTCTAGATATTTTTGTATGAACAGGCCTCTTTCCCTTTCCTTTGATCTCTTTGGGATACAGACTTAGAAGTAGTATTGCAAGGTCAGAGGACATGCAGAGTTTTATACCTCTTTGGCATAGTTTAAATTGTTCTCTAGAATGGTTAGACTACCTCATAACTCCACCAACAGTGCATTAATGTCCCAATTTTTCCATATCCCCTCAACATATGTCATTTGCTTTTTCTGTCATGTTAGCCAATTTGATAGGTGGGAGGTAGTATCTCAGAGTTATTTTAATGTGTTTCTCTAATCACTAGTGATTTAGAGCATTTTTTAACGTGACTATAGATAGCTTTGATTTCTTTTTTTTTAAACTGCCCGTTCATATCCTTTGACCATTTATCAACTGGGGAATGACAATTTTTTTTGTAAATTTGGCTTAATTCCCTATATATTTGAGACATGAGGCCTTTATCAGAAAAATAATGTAAATTTTTTTCCCATCAGTTTCCTGTTTTCCTTAATTTTGGCTACATTAGTTTTGTTTATACAAAAGCTCTTTAATTTCATGTAATCAAAATTATTTATTTTATTTCTGTGATCCTCTCTATCTCTTGTTTGGTCATTAGCTCTTTCCTTATCCATAGATCTGACAGGTACATTTTTCTACACCCTCTTAATTTTTATATTATCGCCTCATGTCTAAATCATTTATCCGTTCCGACCTTATCTTGGTATAGAGTGTAAAATGTTGGTCTATACCTAGTTTCTTCCTAACTACTTTTCAGTTTTCTCCCAAATTTTTGTGAAATGGTGAGTTCTTTACCTAAAACCTTATATCTTTATGTTTATCAAACACTAGATTATTATGGTCATTTACTACTGTACATTGTATATTGTGTACCTAGGGCAGCTGGGTGGCATAGTGGATAAAGCACCAGGCCTGGAGTCAAGAAGACCTGAGTTCAAATCTGACCCCAGACACTTACTAGCTCTATGAACCTTGGCAAGTCCTTTAATCCTTTTTGCTTCAATTTCCTCATCTGAAAAATGGATTGGAGAAGGAAATTTTTAAAAATAGAAGAAATTCCAGGACCTTTGCCAAGAAAAACCCAAATGAGGTTACAAAGAGTTGGACACTACTGAAACAAGTGAATAACAACAATAGCAACATTTTATACCTAATCCATTCCACTTATCCATCACTCTATTTCTTAGCCAATACCAGATTGTTTTGACAATTAGCACTTTGTGATACAGTTTGATATCTGGAACAGCTAGACTACCTTCCTTCAAATTAAAAAAAAATTGATTCCCTTGATAATCTTGACCTTATGTTCTTCCAGATGAATTTTGTAATTATTACTTTATGGCTCTATAAAATTATACTTTGGTAGTTTTATTGGTATGGCACTGAATAACTAAATTAATTTAGGTAAAATTATAATTTTTATTATATTGACTTGGCCTACCCATTAGCAATTAATATTTATTTGCATGAAAAGTATTTTGTAATTGTCTTCATATAACCTTTGGTTTTATTTTGGCAGGTAGACTCCCAAGTATTTTATATTGTCTGCAATTTCTCTTTGTATCTTTTCCTGCTGGTTTTTTTGGTAGTATATAGAAATGCTAATGATTTCAGTGGGTTTATTTTATATCTTGCGACTTTGCTGAAGTTGTTAATTGTTTTAACTAGTTTTTTAGTTGATTCTCTAGGGTTCTCTAAGTATACCATCATATCATCTGCAAAGAGTGATAATTTTGTTTCCTCATTGCCCTATACTAATTGCTTCAATTTCTTTTTCTTCTCTTATTGCTATAGCTAGCATTTCTAGTACAATATTGAATATTAGTGGTGATAATGGACACACTTGTTTCACCCCTGATTTTATTGGGAAGATTTCAAGTTTTATCCCTGTTACAAATAATTCTTGCTATTGGTTTTAGATAGATACCACATATATCTTAAGAAAATCTCCATATATTCCTTTGCTTACTAGTGATTTTAATAGGAATGGATGTTGTATTTTATTGAAGGCCTTTTCTGCATCCATTGATACAATCATAATTTTTGTTGTTTTTGTTATTGATATGGTCAATTATGCTGATAGTTCTCCCAATATTGAACTAGTCCTACATTCTTAATATAAATTCCACTTGGCCATAGTATATGATCTTTGTGATATATTGCTATAATCTCCTTGTTAGTATTTTAATTAAAATTTTTGCATCAATATTCACTAAGGAAATTGGTCTATAGTTTTCTTTCTCTGTTTTTGCTCTCCTTGATTTAGATATCAATACCATATTTGTGTCAACAAGGAATTTAGTAGCATTCTTTCTTTACCTATTTTTTTTCAAATAGTTTATATAGTGTTTGGATTAATTGTCCCTTAAATGTTTGGTAGAAATCACTTGTAAAGTCATCTGGTCCTGGGGATATTTTCTTAGGGAGCTCATTGGTAGTTTGTTCAACTTCTTTTTCCAACATGGTGTTATTTTATTTTTTTCTTTTTAGAGGGAAAATGGGGTTAAATGACTTGCCCAAAGTCATATAGCTAGTAAATGTGTCCAGTGTCTGAGGTCAGATTTGAACTCAGGTCCTCCTGACTCTAGGGCCAGTGCTCTATTCACTGCACCACCTAGCCACTGGCCTCCCCCCCCCCCCAAGATGGTGTTATTTGATCATTCTATTTCCTCTTCTGTTAATCTGGGAAGTATCTTTCTATCTATTGTACATCATCTATCTATCTATCTATCTATCTATCTATCTATCTATCTATCTATCCATCCATTTGTAAATATTTATCCATTTCACTTACATTGTCAATTTAACTGGCATATAATTGGGCAAAATAACTCCTAATAGTTGTTTTAATTTTATCTTCATTGGTGCTGCATTCATTTTGGAGACAAGTAATTTGGTTTTCTTCTATTTTTAAATCAAATTAAGCAATGCTTTATCTATTTTATTGTTTTCCCCATAAAACCAGATTCTAATTTTATTTATTAGTTCAATTTTTTTACTTTAAATTTTATTAATCTCTCTTTTGATTTTCAGGATTTTCATTTTAGTGTTTAATTGGAGATTTTTAATTTGTTCTTTTACTAGTTTTTTTCTCAAAATTTGTATACCCAATTCATTAACCTTCTATTTCTCTATTTTCTTGATGTACACATTTAGATATATAAAATTTTCTCTAAGTATTGTTTTGGTTGTATCCCACAGATTTTGGAATGTTTTCTGGTCCTTGTCACTGTCTTTAATGAAATTATTGATTTTTTTCTATTATTTCTTCTTTGACCCACTCATTCTTTAGGATTAAATTATTTAGTTTTCAATGAATTTGTAATATATACTTCAATGGTCCATTGTTAAATATAATTTTTATTGAATTATGATCTAATATTTCTGCTTTTCTGCACTTGGTTATAAGGTTTTCAATGCTCTAATATATGGTTAGTTTTTGAAAAGTTGCCATTTAAAGCTGAAAAAAAGTATATTCCTTTTTATCCTCATTCAGTCTTCTCCAGAGACAATATGTAACTTTTCTAAGATTCTATTCATCTCCTTGACTTCTTTCTTATTTATTTTTATGGCTAGATTTATCTAGCTTTGAGAGGGGAAAGTCGAGGTCTCCCTTTAGTATAGTTTTACTATTTCCTCCTGTAATCCATTTAACTTTTCCTTTAAGAATTTGAATGCTTTTCCATTTGGTGCATATATATTTAGTTTTGATACTACTTTATTGTCTGTGGTGCCTTTTAGCTGCTTATTCCTTTTAATTAGGTCTATTTTTGCCTTTGCTTTATTTGAGATCATGATTGCTACCCCTGACTTTTTTTACTTCAACTAAAGCACAATAGATTCTGCTCTAGCCCCTTATTTTAACTCTTAGTGTATCTCTGTTTGAAATGTGTTTCTTGTAAAAACTTATTGTTGGATTCTGATTTCTGTTTGGATTCATTATTCTGTTTCTCCCTATATTGTCAGAAGTGGGTATGGATTTGCCATATAATGGATTTGCCAAATAGCATAATCATTCATACAGTATTAGCACAGGGGTTTCCTGTAATCTCTTTCTGACTGGTTCCAAGGTCTCCTTACATCTCTGGCTTGAGAGCTCCCAAAGCTGCTGTTGCTTCTGTCACTATCACCTAGTCTCACCACTGGTGTTTCATCTATGTGGGCTTTGAGCCAGCCTCCATCCTCATGTCACAGATTTTTTTCAGCTTTCTAAATTATCTTAGACTGGAAGAATGTTTCACTCTGACCCTTTGTTGGCTCTGTCACTCCAGAATTTGATTTGAGTTGTTATTTTAAAGTTGTTTGGAGGGGAATGTTGGGAGACCTCAGCTAAGTGCTTTTTCTACTTCATCATCTTGGCTCTGTCCCAAGAAGTGACCAATCTACTTACTTTTTATCATCAATGATACCTTCACAGAAATTATATTCTAGGTTTAAAGAACTCTTGAATAAATGTATTATGA
The DNA here is from genome assembly GCF_028583685.1 of Petaurus breviceps papuanus. Lineage (NCBI taxonomy): Eukaryota > Metazoa > Chordata > Mammalia > Diprotodontia > Petauridae > Petaurus > Petaurus breviceps. Next base: position 21,821,395 of record NW_027187358.1, read on the forward strand.
CTGAAATATTAAATCTATCTTTCTGAAACCATATACAATAAAATTATAACCTATAATAAAATATAAAAAAGATGGAGACTAACTTACAAAATACTAAACAAAGAATTGTCACAGAAAGTATCTTAGAAATAATAATTATATTAAATAGAATTAGATTAGGACAATATTCCATAACACATGCAATGCAACTAAATTAGTCATTAAAGGAAAAAGTTTATGACATCCGACATTTTTGTAGCAATTTGTATACATTATCACATTTGAGCTTAAAACAATGCCGTCAGGTATTATTATTCTCGTTTTACTAATTATGAAACTGAGTCTAGAAGTAGAATCTAAAATCAAGCTTTTCTGATTCCATGTTCATCTTTCTGCTCCTTGTTGTTGTTGTTTGTCTTTTGTTCTCAAAAAGGATCAATGATATCAGGAGAGTGGTCTTGACTTGCAAGTGAGTTGTATTTAAGTGAGGCAGAACTGTGCAAAGTCATGAGCCTCATTCTCTTCTCCCAGGTCATCTGAGTCCAGTGGCAAGACATAAATCAGGAAAATTGGAGATGACCCCAGAGACAGTGGGAGACCATAGCCTTTTTAAACTAAAGTCTTTTCCTGGTTTCAGTTTGTCTAAGGCAACAGCCATTCAGTGATTTAAGACTAGGTAAGAAATGAGGCAAAAGATGTTCTAGTTTGCAAAATATCAAACTGGGAGGGGAATACCCTCAGAGTTTCTGGCCACCGTGGAAACAATTGCTATTTACACCCACTCTGAGTCATCAAAACCCACCCAATGACCAAGGGAGGCTTGGACTGGGACCTATTGTTGGCCAATCAGTGAGAGCCAGAGTGATTGACTGTCTCTCTGAGTATAACAAAAGAGAAAAAAGGATGAATTAAGCATTTGTTGACAAATTATAAAAGTAATATTAATAATCCCAAAACAAGCTTATAAAAAAGAAAATTTAAAAATTAAAGCAGAGAGAAATAAAATTAAAAAAAAATATAAGGCAAAGATAAACTGAACTTTGAGTTTTAAAACATTCTACAGAGGTAGAAAGGCTATACATTTGGGCTTATTTTCTTTTTGCTAACTTCTTCTAGTCAAAAGATAACTTTTACTTGTGTAGGTAGTATGTATTGACCATTTAAAATGTGCATGTTCATATGGGTTGTGACTTTTGGGGAAATAATGATAGAGAGATATCCCTAGGATCTTGCTCACCCCTCTCCAAGGAAGCTTTTGATTACTGCCTGGAGGATAATAGGAGAAGGGGCCATTAGACTCACTGCTCTATTCTCTGAGAGAGACAGTACTAGACTAGAATTATTTCTGTTCCCCTAAATATTCCTAGTTTAGGTACATGGACTATTTTAGGTTCAAACCAATTTCCTGGTCAGTATCCCTTAAAAGGGAAAGAGACAACTCAGCAGGGAGACCACCATAAATAGTAAATAGCAAGTAAACTTATTTGTTCAAGCAAGCAATACACAGAAATCAGAGAAGTTATATGCTATAGCCCCAACACATAGATTAGAATATACCAGGAAATACACAAATTGAATGAGCTTTCCTACTGGGAGTGAGATATCACATCTCAGCCAAGATGGAAGCCCTCACTTTACCCAAGGGCAATTTCCCCCAAGTTTCTAGGACCGCAAACTGGAAATTAAGGAAAATTTGAAGTTTTGACTTTCCTACATATCTACTGCTTCCTAATTTTTTTTCTCTGTCTCCACAGTTCTTCCCCTAAAGAGAGTCTGGAACCATGGGATGTCTCTCTAAAAGTTAGAATGAAGAACGTCTCCATTTTCCAAAGCTCTCACACAAACTCCACCTTTCATGAAGGTCATTAGTCTAGTTATTATTCTTTCTACCAGTGAGGGAGAATCTTATGCAAAATGCTTCAGGCTTGAACCCCAGGTTATATTTTCTCTTCTTTAGTTTTCATAATTATTTATCATAGCCTTTGTGTACAATGCCAAAATATCCCATCAGTTTAGTTAATTTAGTTTAAGAAAACAGTCTACTATTTCATGAAAAATGTCAGCTAAATGCTGTGTTATATATATGAAAAAAGAAATTTGGTTGAATTTTGATGTTGGCTATTTTGTTTTTCACTTTTCATGATCTTAGTATTTAAAATGACTCTGAGAGAGAACTTTTTTTCCCCAGGTAGGACTATGTCTAAACTAATATTCCATAATATATCCCATATGAAAAGAAATATTTTAGGTATAATTTTTCTCAATGTCTCAACACTAGATTAAGTTCTTTCAAATGTCTACCCTAAATTCCACCTGTTGAAATTTGAACTCTATGTCTTGCTTCCTAAAGGGAGAGTGTATTATTCATAGCTTATTTAAGGAGTACAACTCTTGCACAGGAGCACATCCTCGCCACTAGGTGGCACAGTGGATGAGTCCTGGGCCTGGAGTCTGGAAGACCTGAGCACAAATCTGGCCTGAGACACTAGCTTGATGACCCTGTGCAAGTCACTTAATCTCTGTTTGCTTCAATTTCCTAATTTGTAAAATGTGAATAATAATAGCAACAACCTTGAAGGATTGTTGTGAGGATTAAATGAGATAAAAATTGTAAAGTTCTTTCTATAGTGCCTACCACATAGTAGATGCTGTATAAACATTAGTCATTATTTTTCCCCCTATATTCCCCTTGTTTGTACATATTTGATATTTGTTTGGGCATTGCTTCCCTATTAGAGTGTAAGCTCCTTGTCAACAAGGGCTGTCTTTTTCTTCTTTTTGTATCCTCAAATGCTTAGTACAGTGCCTGGAAAATATCAGTTGATCATTTGATTGATAAGCTTGGTCTAAGCCATTGGATGAAGTGAAATGAACCAGACAAAAGTCTGTTTCAGTTGGTGGACAGATTCATTTTGTCCTCTGGGTCCTGTATAAAAGTATTGAGTTAACTGGAATCTGAGAGTTTCAGTCAGTGGTGAGCCAGGAGAAAGAAAGAGAAAGCATTCCAGAAAATCCCTGAAGGGGAAGTCTGAAGGAGAAGAAGAGGACTCAGCTTTGGACTTGGTTTAAGTCTCATTTCCCCCTTCCCTTTTGAGTGGAGGAGGACTGTGAAAGTTTCAGAGTCCAGAGGATGTTGGACTTCTTAAGTTCCCATCAGTGTCCTAGCATTATCCCCTGGGACAGTAGTGACTGGCAGCAGTGTATGATCTGGGAACCAAATGTAGATTCAACACAGATTCCCCATGCTTAAGGGAAATTTACTGATCATCCAGTGAAAAAGAGTAAAAGATTTCAGTAGCCCTTTGCCATATGTACTCCCTAAGGTTGACATTTTCTCTTAGATTCTGTATATGTTTGTGGGAAAATTTTGGAAAGAAATGGTTGTACCAGCTGTTCTTACTATATCACCTCAGTAAATACCCTTTTCTAAAAGCTGCTTAAGGCTGACTAAGTGATTCTCAATTAATAGTTTCAAAGAAGAAAGCATATGGGTCTGGGTTTGAGTCAGTGGAGTGAACCTGAAGGGGAGATGTAGCCTTCTTCTAGGATTTGAGATTCATTTGTGAGAGTTGATTGGTATAAAAATCCTCAGAGCTCAAATGGGCCATATACATTCATTTCATAGGCTATAATTCTTCATAGGAAAAAGATGTCAAAAATATAGGTATTGGAGAATAAAGGAAGCAGTGCTAGAAAGGTTGTGGAAACAAGGTGTATGGAATTATTGTGTAGGGATGAAATAAGGGCTATTGTTTTTCTGTCAGGAGAATTCCTAAGGCTTTGCATAGTACCTTTGTGCTTCCCTAGGGAGTAGAAATGAAATGGCTTTGCAGAAAATCAGTCTGCATTTGTCCAGGGGAGACATGAATTACCTCACCCTTCTGTTCCAACCCTTCTCCCCTTAACTATTAAAGCCACTGAAAGTGTGTTATAGCCTGTTGATAGTCAGACTTCTGCCCCATAGATTAGTAAAGTGGCCTGAATTACTTCATTGAAGGGTTAAAGCTATACATCTAGTCACCCAACCTGGATATTTTGTCTTGCTACTGATTACCACATTCTCCTTCCTAACCATACCTCTTTTTCCCTTCCCCAACGTAGACTAGCACCCTCCTCTGGACTGGACTTTTAGAGATCATTCCTCCTCTCCCTGGAGGGATTAAATCACTTAGTTTTAGAACTCCTACTCTAGGATTGCATGGTATTCATTGGTGAGTAAATGAGTGCAAGTACATCTAACGACACTATGTCTAAATGTCTCTATCCCATCTATCCAGTCATTTACCCTTGCCATATTGCCTTCTGCCTTTCCATTACTTCCTCATGATCCTTTGTTTTCTTTTTTTCTGGGAATAATAATCAAAGAAGGACTATCATTTCTTCTAGAAAGGTTGTGATAGTTGCCATTTATGATTCCCCTCACTAGCCTTATGACTTCCAGACCAAAACTCCTTTCCCTGATGTCTTTCCCCTACCCTTATATATGTAATTAGAATGTAACTTTCTTGAGTGCTGGGATTGATTTACTTTTATATTCATATTCCTAGATACAAGGGATAAGGGGCCTGGAATATAAGAGATACTTAATAAATGCTTTTTCATTCATTCATTCGATGTTATTCAGTAATACTGAAGTGGGTATGAGTTCTGATTAAACTTCTAAGAAACTGTCAAGTTTCTGAAAAGGAAAGAAAAAATTCTGAATCTAGAGGAAGAAAAATCCCAGTGCTCATCAAATATGAGACAAAGCAAATACCCACCCAGTGGCCAGATATGTTTTCCTGGGGGATTCCCTTGTGTTTATCCTTCTGGCATATTTTCATCATATGACTTTTGCGGTGGCCCTTCTGCGAATAGTTTCCTCATCCCAGCTGTTATGATGTTTAATCTAAAGTTGCCAACTCTTGATCTGGTGGTTCCAGGACACAGGGTGAGGAAAATGAAAGCCTTCCAGTATTTCTGTATCCTATCTTCCACCCCCTGGGGATTAGTGCTTTAATCTCTTGTCAATCCTGAATTGTTTTCAACCCTAGTTTCATCTCTCCCCTCCCCCTGAATAGCAGAACAATTACTAATGATAAAGATCCATATCCATGTCCAAAGTTCACATTACATATGCCCCACACAAGGCTCAATTTCTTTTTCTTTCTCCTCTTTCTCTTCCACCTCCACCCAAGTAAGTATATGGTGCTATTTGCAAAATACTTTCATTAAAACGCTTTTTATGAGAGAGACAGAATAATCTTAATTCTTGTAGTCAGGGAAATTTATTTTTAAGGGATTTTATAATCAGCTAGTCTTCATCCTAATGTTAATTCACAGAATGACTTGACTTTTCAAATAAAGGAGGCTGTGGTATTTCCTTCTATGCAATTTTCATGGATTAGATACCCTCTCCCTGAGATCGTTTAGGTAACTAAGTCTGGGAGGACCCTTTTAGTCCTGAGATCATGGCTGGAACTAAGTCAAATTGTAAAAGAAGCAAAGTCTTTCCTCTGGTATCCTCGCTCTGTCCATTGGTTGTTTAGGACCCCCATGGTAGTGTGGCATACAGGTTTTTCCTCAGAAAGTGCCTCATACTCTGTATCTCTTTTCTTTATCAAAACTCACTTGTCCTCTGTCCTATTCCTTAAGGACTTTGCTCTCTAATTATATAATCTGATAAACTGATCTCTTCTAAAGTATTAGGGTTTGAGTTAAGGTGACTTGCCCTAATTAACAAAAGTAAATATCAGAGATCATTCTCTCAAGGAGCTTAAAATCTGGTAGGGTGATAAATAATGCATACAAAATAATTATAGAACAAATTAGAATGTAATGAGTTCCCAAGAGAGGTAGAACAAAGCAAGATGAGACTGGAGAGGATATGGCATATGAGCCTACTTTAAGGCAAAATGGGAAATGTTTGAGACATCATAGCTACTCTGTTATCTTATTTCTACCAATTATTGTATTTCTATCAAACACAATAGATTATGTTCTCCCACCTTTCTCTGTCTCTCTCTCTCCCCCAGATATAGATATGTGTCAGTAAGGTGGTGTAGTGGATAGATTACTGAACCTACAGTTATGAAGACATGAATATTCCATATACACTATGACATATAAAAAGTTTGAGAGACAATTTCAGGGTAATTAATCATTTTATTAATCGTGCTAGCATCTAATAAAAAGGGGTCAGTGATACTCCTGAATGACAAAGACCCCTCATAGAACACAGTCAATGCTTATATGCCCTTGGGTGTGGTGTTCCTGAAGGTGGCAACTGATTTTGATTGGTTAACAAGTAGAGAGAGAGAGAGAGAGAGAGAGAGAGAGAGAGAGAAAGAGAGAGGGAGAGGGAGAGGGAGAGGGAGAGGGAGAGGGAGAGGGAGAGAGAGAGAGAGAGAGAGAGAGAGAGAGAGAGAGAGAGAGAATAAGAATATTATAATGGAAGGTGGACCTATTCTAATGAGGAAGTGGTGACTTTGATCCAAACTTCTAATCCAATCTCATTATCAGCAAAGTCTTTCAACTGCTGATTTGGCGTAGTGGAGAATAAGGTTTGAGGGGGAAAAATCCTATGTCCCCCCAATATTAACAGCTAGTTATTTAATAATCATTTCTCTTAATACACATACACCCAGGCTTATAGGAAATATTCTATGACTTCTTTTAAAGGAAAAAAAATCACTTTGTGAGTTTGTGTGTGTTTGTGATTTTCCTTTTAAAAAAACTACCAAGTTGCCACACACTACACACTTAATAATGCTTATTTCCACATATACAAAAACATCATCCTCACACTCTGTCAAGCAGCTAGGTAGAACAGGATAGAGTGCTGGGCCTGGAGTCAAGAAGGCCTGAGTTCAAATCCAGTCTCAGATACTTACTAGTTGTATCCCTGGGCAATTCACTTAACCTCTTGCTTCAGCTTTCACAACTGTAAAATGGAGATAATAATAGTGCTTACCTCATAGAGTTGTTGTGAGGATAAAATGAGATATCTGCAAAAAATACTTGGTACAGTGCTAGGCACATAGAAGGCACTTTATAAAGGTGCCTTCTTCTCCTTCCCCCCAATGCTTCTACTGACCTTGGTCTCACAATCCCTGTCAAATGCTGTCCCAATGAACTCTGTTGGCCTAGTCTCTGATGGATGCTTCTTCATTGCTTGGCTTTGGTTACCATCACCTCAAACTTTGGTCTCAGCTGACATCCTGGCCTCAGGTATTGCTCTGCCATCTCAGAAAGTCCCAGAATCGACAATGGAGGACAAGCAACAGATGCCTCAGCTATGGGCCTCCCCTCTCCTGAACAGAATCCTAGCTCTAGACACCACACTCTCAACTTCTCTCAATGACTTGAGTGTTCAACACCCAATGAATCAACACCCAAGTTGATTCAACTCCCAAGCTGGATACTTCTGTAAAATATGCTGCCATACACTTCTGCCACAAGATGCTATTGCCAATGGTGAGAGGAGGAAATAGAAATCTCCTTTAGTCTGTTACACTTTCCAAGACATGAAAGTGAGCCCTTAAAGATCTTAAGGGCTGGGTTCTTCTCCTATAGTTGTTTATCTTTTTGACAGATTCAGTGGGGTCAGCCTGACATTTGAACTGCCACCAAGGGCATGGATGACTCTTTGCCAGGTACCTTTATCCAAAGCCTTGTTAATGTCAATAGGCTATTTCCACCCTAATATCAGGTTGCTTAGCAAACTCTATCCTATGGGATTGCACAGGGAAATTCCTTAATACCTCCTTTAAATCTTACATCTCCCTTTCCCTCTCCCTCCCTCTCTCTTTGTCTCTCTCTTCAACTACCATTTATCTACTTGGTCTATCTATCAACTATCTATCTAGCCTCATAGGCTATGTTATTATAGGAAATTATGTTGCTGAGATTGTGGCTTGAATGTACTATAACTAAATCTAAATATTCTATAATGAATTTACATTGTATTTGAGAACCATTCCTATTTATATGTTATCACATATTTTTGTTTCATCATCTCCTAATGAAAGCCATTAACTTTTGCTCAGCATCAAGGAACTTTACCAATCAAGATATTAAACTATTTTTGGTTTGTTTACTCATTTTTAATGTCAAAACAAGTGTAATTTGAAACAGCTGCATTCAGATTTCTAAAAGACAACTATTCACTCGCCAGCCCAAAATGGGTAATGTTAAGAAAAGGAGTCTTATCTTGTTATGGTTTTCCCTTGATAGGTACTTTAGAATTCTGTATTGTAGATGAGAAGAAAATTAAAAACAGGAATATATAAATTCTTTAATCATTGCCACAGGTTTATAGGAAATATTCTACGACTTCTTTTGAAGAAAAAAAAATCACTTTGTGAATTTCATTAGGTTATTTTTACATATGCTAGAAGACTTTATCACCCTATGGCATGATTAAAGTATTATAGAAGGCTAATGAAGTATATTTTTGCCTTTTTAGGCTTGTGATCCAAATAAATCTTCAACCTCTTTCCATTTTTAATAATTTGTCTTGATATCGACAAGGGATCTATTAATTTTCCTCAAATTAATGATTTCTGTAAGCAATTAAATTCATTTTAATAGTCTTTTAGTAATATATTGTTTCAGTTTAAATGGGTTCATGTGATTTAGAAATAAGGAAGATATTTAAAGTGTTAATTTTTGTACCAGTTAAAAAAAACAAACATGCTTTGTTTAACTTTTTCCTACTAAATCCATGATAGAGTGGTATAGTGGAAAAAATATAGATTTGGAGTCAGAGGATGGGCTATTTGCTACTTGTATGACATTGAACTAGTCATTTCACTTTTGTAGGCCTCAGATCCTTATCTGTAAAATGAGAGGGTTGGTCTATAAGAGTCTCTGAAGTGTTTTTCAATTGAGTGCAATTCAACAAGCTTTTGAAAAGTGTTTGTTGTGGATCAGATACCCTACCAGGAATTACCAAAACAAACAATGAAATGGTCTTGGTCCTCAAAGAACTTACAATCTACTTGAGGAAACATAACACATATGTAGACACAATTTAAATTACATACAAAATGAGGTTGGGGGAATAGAAGTAATTTAAGATATAGTAGCTAGCTTTTGCATGGTGCTTTTAGGTTTGCAAAGTTCTTTACAAATGGTATCTCATTTAATCTTCACAGAAACCCTGGGAGGTAGGCGCTATTATGATCCCCATTTTATAGATGAGGAAAATGGGGCAGACAGAGATTAAGTGACCTCCCAGCTAGTAACAACAACAACAACAATAATTTATATATTACTTTAGTTTGCCAAATGCTTTATAAATACTATTTCTTTTGATCTCCACAATAATCCTGTAAGTAGGTGCCATTATTATCCTTTTATAGATGAGGAAACAAAGCTAGAGGTCAAGAACTTTGCCCAAAGTCAAGAGTCAGTAAGTGTCCTAGGAAGGATTTAAACTCAGGTTTTCATCACTCCATGTCCCTCACTCTATCTACCTAGCTGTAAAAAACCAACATGACATATGTTTCTCTGGATCAGAAGTTGGTCAGAGCTGGCATTAAGGTAAGTAATTCAGGCAGCTGGGTAATGAAGCGTATAGAACACCAGGTCTGCAATCAGGAAAACTCGCCTTCCTGAGTTTAAATCTGACCTCAGACATGTCCTAGCTGTGTGATGCTGGACAAGTCACTTAATCCTATTTGTCTCAGTTTCTTTGTCTGTAAAGTGAGCTGGAGAAAGAAATGGCAAACCATTCTAGCATCTTTGCCAAGAAAACTCCAAAAGGGTCACAAAGAACTGAACTTGATTAAAAAACTACTGAGCAACAGCAAAGGATACCTCTGTGAACTTGGAAGTAGAAGTAGCAGGAACGCTTCCTCTTGTTATTCATTTCACCACTCCTCTAGCCTCCTGGGGGAAAATAGGCCATCTGTAACTTTCCAAAATATGTTCTGAAGCCCTTTGCTGCTTTCTCCAGTTGAGAGTGCTCTCTTTCTCCTGAAATCACTTTGTATATAACTTATATTTACTTATCTGAACACATATTGTAACTTCCTAGTAGAAGGAAGACTCCTGGAGGTTTTGTATCACTAAACAATAAACCTGGCAATAAGTGCTTGCTGAATGTATTTGTTAAGAATAAGGGAAAACAAGAATTATATGGCAATAGAGTAAACAGCTACATGCTATAAAACTTAAAACAAACAGGAAATTGGAATCTGAAATCACTACAGAAGGCTGTAAACACAAAAAAGGAAAAAATCCTTTCTACCCAGTCTCCTCCTTCATCTATGCTTTGTTAATTCACTTCAAGACCCCAAGGCAAGATGACTACCAGAAGACTCAATGTCAACAGAGTAGAGCACTTCTTTGAGTGGGAACAGTTCAATTGCTAACTTGAAGGGAAAGTTGACCCAATATGTGGCTGGCAACAGGGGAGCAGAAAAGGGGTGGGCAGCTTTCAGAGATTTGGTGTATAGCGCTGCATTTACTCATTTAAGTCAGAACACTAGTTTGGTGTGATGAAAATTATGGGAAATTCAGAAGCTGCTAAATGAAAAACGGAAGCTTCACAGGGTTTACCAGCAGGATAGTTCACCCATCTCTAAGAAGGCAGCATTTAATTCCATCACAAGTAAACTAGAAGTGAAGCTTAAAGAGATACAGGATTCTTGGCTCAGTAAGAAGGCAAAAAAGTTGCAGTTTTGCTCTGATAGTAACAATCCAAAGTGCTTTTATGGTACCCTGAAGGCTATTTATGGGCTAGAGAGGTATGGTGCATCTCAACTACTCAGTGCTGATGGAGCCACAATTGATCAGTAATAAGGACAGAATCCTGGAGTATTGGACAGAACACTTCCATAGTGTTCTCAACAGACTATCATAAACCAATGCTGAAGCCATTGACCATTTACTTTAGGTTGAAGTCAATCCTTCTCTAACCAAATTTCCAATTGAAGAAGAGGTTTTGAATGCCATTAGGCTGTTCTCCTGTGGCAAAACAGCTGTTGCTGATTCTATTCCAGCTGAGATTTACAAAGTGTGGGGGTCCATTGCTCATACAAAAGTTGACTGAAATTTTCTGGGTTATATGGCAAGAGGATGTTATCCTCCAGGAGTTCAAGGACACCTCCATCATCCATTTCTATAATAGTCTATATACAATGAAGGTGATAAAAGGGAAGGAAGTGATTTCATGATATCCATATAAATTATGAGACTGCTTTTTGTGATAGTGTAGTATGGTGGAAAGAATGTTAGGATTAAGAGTGTTCCTGGGTCCAGGGGAGTGCTGATTGTTAAATATTTAGCAGGAGCATTTATAGCTCAGAAACTGGCAAATGCTCCAAATTGGGGCTTGATTTATTATTTTGTAGATTGTCCAGACTTAAAGTGATGGAGCAAGTGTTAATAAGGCAAATTAAACTTAAAAGTGTGTCATGAATCCATTTTCCCCAGAGAACTGGTTATTTACCAGCACACTCCTGCCTAGGGCTACTGTTAATAACCTGTGGACTTCAGTTTTCTCATTTGTAAATTATGGGGGTTGGTTTAGGCTATTCTCAAATTATTTAGGATCAGGTTTGCCTTAAATTATTTAAAAAATCCATATCTATTCCATAAATAGGATTTATTTAGCAATGTTGTGGGGCTGAAGTGGAATGATAGAGTAGCTGATTTTTCAACCCATTTGGTAATTCTAAAGCTTGCCTTTGAATAATCCTTTATCAATGATAGGAGGCAGCTAGATGGTTCAGTTGATAGAGTACTGAGCCTGGAATGAGGAAGACCTGAGTTCAAATGTGACCTCAGACACTTGTTATCCATGTGACCATGGACAAGTTACTTAACCTTTATTTCCCTTAATCCTTAAATGCCTTAAAGTTTAAGTTAATGTTGCTTTCAGATAAGTAAATGGAAGTGTAATGGATGTCAGAGCAGGGCCTGATTATAAAGAGCAGTCATCCTCCTTGTTCTCATGCTTGTCCTCTTCATTACTTGGAACTCACTTTTCCATATACATTATCCCCTCAGTGTTCTAGGAGCATCCCTGAGCAGTTAGGATGACTTTTTCTACTACTATCAGGTCTGGTATGTTCCCCTAGTTGTTAATCTCCAGTGATGAACATCCCAGGTCCATCTAACCAATTAGCAACAATCAACTTTGACAAAAGGATATTTACCATAAAGATATAATAAGAACAGAAGTACAAAAATTTTTCCTCCAATGCCTGGAGGTACCTCATAGTACCTTAGTTCCTGGAAAGAGGGCACTCAGACTTAATATAGTTTCTCCATAATGTTTGTCTCACCAATTTCACTTCCAAATGTGGCATGGTTGATGGATGAATGGGTCTGCATTTCTGCTGCTGCTGGGGTAGATCAAGCAGGTTATATTGGTCAAGAAAAAAACACACCTAAAATGGTTTTTAGAAAGAATTTTATTAAGTCATTTGGCAGAAGAGAACTGGAAAAAGGTATGACTTCCATATTGTATAGAGTTCAAACTAGGGTACAAGGTGAGTGACCTACATGTAAGTAGGTTGCTTGAGATGTATATCAGCAGGTTAGTATAAACATTCAATAAAATTTGAGCAAAGCCAAAGCACAAACTATTGGGCAGTTGGAGCCAAGGCATAGGTGTATCCAAAACAAAATTTAGCATGTAAACATATCTTGCTCCAGCTTCCCTGAGGGATCTCTGGGGTCTCTATGGCCCTACCTTACATTCTGGGTTAAGTACCGTAGTATCTAGCCACATAAAGATAGGTTCAAACAATATTAATAAATAGCAAAGTGCTTTCCTTTGGCTTCTGGCAAATCCCAGTTCCTGCACTTCCGGTGGCTCTTTCTCCAGGTTGTAGCTATCTCCATTCTCCTTCATCAAAAGCAGGAAAGAATGGATAGAAGTGCCAGCAGGACCATTTGCTTTCGGTGTCACACAGGCTATTGGGGAGAGAGGGCCCAAGGTCCCTTCCTACTCAGAGGAGCTAAAGTAGCTTGTCCTCTTTTAACGAGCCAGGCCAGAAATAGCCAGAGCTAAGATTCACTCTGATTTGGTAGTGCCTTTTGATCACACTCCAATTCTGGCTCCACAGCCAATCAAAAAGGCTTCCTTTTACTATGTAATCAGCAGACCAGAAACAGTTACAGAATATGCGTGAATACTCTAAATTGGGAAACAGGGCACTTCTATTACAAGTCACTGTGCTTTTCTGGAAGCAGGTTTTTCAATGCAGGGACTGCCTCTCCCTTTTCCTCTATTAAAACAACAGCAATAATAACTAACCTTTATATAGCACTTTGAGATTTGTGAGACACTTTAGATATATTGTCTCTTTTGATCCTCACAATGGTCTTATAAAATAGCTGCTATTATTGTCTCTGTTTTACTGATGAAGAAACTGATGTTGAAAGAAATTAGGTCACAGTTAATTTTTGAGGCATGATTTAAAGTTAGTTCTTAGTCTAATGCTGTAGTCTATCCATTTTGCCACTTAGCTGCTTTAGTAGTTGAATACACGATACTTTGGCTAATCTACTTCCTTATTCAATTCCACAAATATTTATTAAATACCTACTATATGCAAGCCACAGTTCTAGGTGTTGAAGATACAAAGACAAAAGCTAAACAATCCCTGTCCTCAAGGATTTTACATGCCATTGGGGGGATACAGTAGGTAGATAGATAATTAAAAATCAAGATAATTTGAGGATAGGGGGCATTAATAACTGGGGGGAACTAGAAAACCTTCCTATAAAATGTTTGAATTTCTTTAATTCTCAAAGACATTGTCTTTTAGAACATCTTTTCCCCTATCAGAAATAGTCTTGCCCTATTCTTTTGGATACCATAGATTTCCTGGTTCTTGCCAGCCTGTCTGTCCTTTTGATGTTATCTTATCTTTTGGTGTCTGACCTCAATCAAATCCAATCTAACAAACAGTTACTAAACACTTATTATGTGCAAAGCTCTGTAGATGATCAGACCACCAATTTGTCTGCTGGGGATAAAAAGACAAAATAAAAAGTCTATATTGGTAACTATGTATAGTGAGTGAGTTCACTGACCCTGGCCTTGTCTGTTCAGCTCTTGTCAAGCACTTTGCCCCATCTTTCATCTCCATTCCTTTTCCCATACTTTTTATCCTTTGCTTTTTTTATTCTTCTTTCATCTTCTCAGCTCCTTCCATTCATGCCTCATCACTGTCTTTCTGGACTAGACTACCATGATATCTAATTATTTGTTGTGTTAATTTCCTCTCTGTAAGTTCTGGATTTTCATTTCAATTCCCAATGTGTTTTCCTAGGCTTTGCTGCTTCTCATTTTTTTCCCTTTAAATACATATTTAATCCCAAAGCAGGCATTTGTAAACACCTTGAAGGCATGTAAACTCAAATCTGTTACAATCTACTTCTAGGTAAAGAAGTAAACATCAAGTGAATAGTCATAATACTAGAGTGGCAAAATAGATTTATAGTTTGATAGAATGAGTTTTCATTATTAATTCAATTATCTGAATTCAGTTAACTAGAATATATAGGCTAAAGTGACATAACAAAGATAATGCTCACTCTGAATGCATTTTTCAGTAACTTGTTAAAACAAGAGCTCATGGTATTCATGTTATTTGACTCAGGTAGAATTCAATTAAGGAGATATTTCTTGAGGAGAAGGAAAATGTTCCTTGTGTTTATTATACTATCATAAAGAAGTTCACAAATTTGCTTTTGCCCTAAAATCTATGATGCCAAGAACTCTGAGTTCACTCCTTTAGGGAAAATGTTAGTGCACTACTTAATAAAGTTTGCTCAGGGACAAAATCTGTCCCAATGCTACTTTAAATCTGAATAAACAATGTTGGCCCAATATTAGTTCTCTTTTGTTGCAGTTTTGCTTATTTGCATATGTATGATATTACTTTAATTATGGGAAGGCTGGTAGAGTTCATATCTTTTTTGACTCTGGGAGTTTTAATAAAAGTAGGTAGTGTTTGCTTTCCAAGGACCAGCTTAGTTGAATACAGAGAGGCTTATCACCAGTAGACTGGACACTTGGTGATGAATGTTTTAGCCATGGCAATCTCTGAAGCCAAGAAAAATTTAAAAATATCTCTCAGTCCTGTGCCCTCCAATATCTGTGGCAGAGTGATAGAAAAGAAAGGAGAATGTCTTTGACAAAGGACTCATTTCTAAAATATACAGAGAATTGAGTCAAATTTATAAGAAAAGAAAGGAGAAGGCGCCAAGAACCACACTATTTTAAAACCATTTATAAACATCAACGTAGCTATTGGAACTCCATATTTGAGATCTTTGCCCAATGAGCACTGAGGGAACGTACTACCAAGACGAACTGAGTCATATCTCACATTAACATTCTTACTAGGAACAAAACCAGAAAACAAGGAAGTTGTAGCTAAGTGCAAGAATGGTTCAAAGTTCTTGGAAAGTCAAACAAAGGAGTTAATAGGAGATGACTTTTTCATGGATCCTAGGTAGTGGGATAGTAGAATGTAGGACCTGGAGTCAGGAAGGTTTGCTTTCAAATCCATACCTTGGACACTTCCTAACTGCCAGACTGGGCAAGTCACTTAACCTCTTTATGCCTCAGCATCATCTATTGTAAAATGGATACTTCCCAGGGTTGTTGTAAGGATAAAAATTAAATAATGTTTGTAAAGTATTTTGCAACCTTTAAAATACTATATAAATACTAGCTATAATTATTAGCCAACACCAATGAGAAACATAATTTCATGGGATGTTTTGTTATTTAATTTTATACCAATTATAACAAGTATTTGCAAAAAGATCATAATGAAAATAATTGCAGCCTATGTGCAAACATCTGCTGCAGGGGAGGAAGTAGAGAAATTTTATGAATAACTTGGTAAGAACCTCTAAATTAAACCAGTATATACTTTGATACTTGGTGGCTTCAGTGGAAAGGTGGGAGCAGGTAGAGACAATGAAAAATATGTTGAAAATTATGATTCAGTTGTAAGAAATGAATTATGATTCATTTGTAAAGAAAGGAAGCCAAAGACTTGTAGATGACACAGAAGCCTCACAGATAGACATCATAAATACTTTCTTGAAGAAAAGAATCAAAAGGTTACTGAACATAGCAAGAACTAAATAACATCACAAAAATGAAATTGAATTTATTTTTTATAGCTAGAAAATGACTTGTCACTGGTGTAGGAGTCATTCCTGAATTAGTTGTCTTTTGTACAGTCAGACTGCTGAATTGTTAGAGAAACAAATAAATAAAGCTACAATAAAGAATAAAAATTTAGAAAGATATGCATTCAATTAAAATAATACAACAAGACCTACTTAAGCATCAGTTATTATTATTTCTTTTGTGGGCAATTGGGGTTAAGGGACTTGCTCAAAGCCACACGACTAGTAAGTGTGTCAAATGTCTGAGGCCAAATTTGAACTCAGATCCTCCTGACTCCAGGGCCGGTGCTCTATTCATCGTACCACCTAGCTGCCCCAAGCATCAATTATTGATGTAGATTTATTTCTACATCAGTTATTAATGCTAAAAAAGGGATGTGGAGAGAAGAAAGGACAATGACACCAATTATAATAATTTCATGCAGCAATTAATTTGATATTATCACCATAATGAAGGGACCAAGAGTCCCAAAATTGCCTTCATTGGTAAGGCTTGGCTCATTTTAGAAGCAGAGAGATATGACAGCCAAATGCAATTACTTTAAATTTAAAATATAAACTCATTTGTAACATTTTTTTAGTAAGGATTGTGGGGGATTATAAACATAAAAAAGAAACAGCAGAAGATAAATTTGTTAAAAGAAAGTTTCTTGAGAGACTCAATCAAGTAAAGTCATCTTGAGGGCATATAGGATGAAACTGAGAAGACAAACAATAGATGAAAGATGTAAAAGATCCACAAAGATTTTTTTATTACAAACTCTTAATTATCAAGGAAAATAGAGCCACCACACTTGTATTCTAACATCATAGTACCAAATGTAATTATGGAGGAGGTAAAATTGGTAGAAAGAAGAAAACCTAGAAATCCTTCAGGATACCCTAAAAATCTGAGGGGCAATGTAGCCTGTCTGGCCTTGAGAAGTCCAGGCCAGAGCATACATATACAGTAGAAACATAAGCATGTTTTGATGGTAACCTCTTTGGTCATAGAAAGTAGTGGTGGAAAGTGGTGGAGTAATAAATGGCAGCTGTTTAAAGACCTTAGCCATTTTCTCTTTAATCATAGAGAAGTCTGAATTTGAGGTCTGCCTAGTTTGTAATAAAAGTCACATTTGTATAATGATTTTCAGCTTTCTAAGTACTTTCCCATATGTTATTTCATTTCTCCTCACAACAGTCCTTTGAAGTATGCAGAGAAGGTGTTTAATATATTTGGTTGTACTGGAGCCAGTTTGAGAGCCGATTGTTAAATTTTCATTGTGAGAATTTACATCTCAGAAATCAGCAAATGCTTCAAATCAGAGCTTGATTTATTGTTTTGTTGATTGTCTAAACTTAAAAAAGTGATGGAGACAATGTTAATAATGCAGAACAAACTGCCATTAGCTTGACCCTGACTAGCTCAGCTCTTCTGGCTTTTGAAATTCCCAATGTTGGAGACTCCATTGCCTACCAGGGGTGGGGAACCTGCATTCTCGAGGCCACATGTGGCCTTCTAGGTCCTCAAGTACAGCCTTTTGACCGAGTCCAAGAAGACTGCCTGGTCTGTCTTCTGCCCTTTAGGAGGTAAGATGCTGTACTGAAACTCAGAGGATTTAAATGACTTGCCCAAGGTCACATAGCTTGTTAATGGTGAAGGAGGGAGTAGAATTGTGGCTGCTTATCTCCTGATCAGACCTTGATGATCTGGTTCATCAAAGGTTTTATATGAAGACCCTGAGGTCCAGAAGGATTATTTGACTTTCTACTAAGACACACAAAAACAAGTCCAACCTTCTGCCCACATACATAGTTACCTTTGCAGTCTCCAAGTCCAACTCCACCCTTTTCCCTTGATCCCCTTGGTCCTTAAGTAAACCATCATTAGTCCATAAGTGATAATTAGGAGACTGAGATGTAAAAGGACAATATGCACTTAAGCATCTGCAATATATCTGCCAATTTTTGATTGCTACATCTGGAACAACTGTTTTTTTCCTCTTGATTTCAGAACCAGATTATTCATTGCATTTTTTTTCCCACTCAGAGGAAATGAATATTACAACAGAGGATGTTCCAAGAAAAATGTACTTCTTTTTAAAAAAAAAAAAGCAATCAGGGTTAAGTAACTTGCTCAAGGTTATTCTGGGTGTGGTGCTAAGTATCTGGAGCCCGGATTTGATCCCCAGGTCATCCCGACACTGGGGTCGGTGCTCTTACTCACTGAGCCACCTGGTTACCCCTAAGCAATTGGGATTAAATAACTTACTCAAGGTTACACAGCCAGGTGTTTCTGGGTGTGGTGCTAAGTGTCTGAGTCCGGATTCAATCCCCAGGTCATCCCTACACTGGGGCCAGTGCTCCTACTCGCTGTGCTAGCTGGCTGCCCCTGCAAAATATACGTCTGCATATCTGCTGTGTCTATCTGGTGTCTGTCTTGATTATCTTTCAATAGTATGAAAAGTGAAAAAATGAAAAAACTCACAAAATGGCTGATTTTAGCATTTGTATCTGTGTCACTTAAACATACTCACTCCTGTTGTCTACATAGGCAAACTGATACGAGAAGGCAAAAGTTCTCTCTAATCATTTCCCTCACTGGAAACAGTCAAAATTAGTGTGTTTGAGTAAGTGAATCAGTGAGCCCAGATCTTTGGAGTTGTTTACAGTTATTTGGCATTGGTAGGAGTGAGCATTGAGCTAACATAAATTTGATGAGTATATCCAGTATGCTTCCTGGACCTTCTCCTGTCACTCTTCCTGGTCTTTAAGATCTTATATACCAAGAGGGAGAAAATGTATTATTTCTTGGAGGACTGATATAGAGTGTATGGGCAGGTAATAAAAGCTTAAAAAGCTTAAGAATTATTCTAAATAATTCACCTCCATTTTCCTTAATAGCAAGATTTTGGACTGAGTTATCTGGATAATTTTCCTATTTTGATGCTTCAATTTGACTGTGTAGCTAAAGCCCAAGGAACTTTCCTATTGTTTCCCAATCTATTCATTCCCCACCAAATTCATAGTTTAAATGCCAGCCCTTCTCCAAAGTCAGATTTTATAGCTCTAAACTCTGTAATTCTTTACTGCCCCCCCCAACCCCAGTAGATAACTTCTGTCATTGACATGCTACTGATCTGAGCCATGTCTAGCTCAGACCACTCCAGTGATTCAGGTGTTTGTGGAATTGGAATGCAATTAAACAATTGTGGACCTTGTAAAATTCAATTAAAGATTTGTATAACAATAAAATATGTCAAAAGGATAGAATTGCTGATTCAGATGGACTCTTCTACTTCTATCTCTCTTTAGCCAAGATAACAAGTGCTCAATAAGGTAGATAACTTTATTGACAGGAAAAATTCTGTTGATCCTGAAGAGACCTGATTACTCACAGGCTAGGATTTTTATACCTCAGGAAACCTAGAAGCCAAACCAACATTCAAACCCTAATCTCCAGAACCAATCAAATTAAAATAACAGCTTCCTTGCCCCTTTAAAGAGAAACCAACCAAACCTATATCAAACAAATGGTGCTGTTACCATGCCCACTATGTAAAGCCTTCAACAATCTTATACTTTTATCATTTTTTCTTCATTTTACTCTCTTCATACACATTCTATACATGGTCTGTAACCTCAGTGATGCTACACTATATTTTTGGATATAATATGTCCTTTACATAATACATCTATATTATGTAATGTATACATGTGTGAAATGCTTTAAAGACAGAATTTATGAGTCCTCTCTCTATTGATGACTGGAAAATTCTACTTGGAAAGTGAGAAAACTAATTCACCAGTAACTTCTGAAACTAAGCAAACTAACCTCCTACCCCTTTCCTATACACAATTTCCCATATTTTATGTCCATGTCTTTCTTTGCATGGGTGCCCCACCATGTCTGGAATACACTCCCTTGACTGTAGAATCTTTACTTTCCTTCAAAGCATATTCCAGGTGCTGCCTCCAACATAAGACCTTTTCTAGTAATCCTAGTTGTTGGTATTCCTTCCCTTTTGAAATTACTTGAAATTTGTATTGTGTTTGTGTATCCACACACATATGTGTCTTGCACATAGTAGGCACTTAAAATTTAGTTGAATTGGATTGAGTAACTAGCAAGCAGCTGCCTACGAGAACTGATGAGTTTTCCCGCATGCTTTTAATGTAAAGTTTATTTTATAGTCACAGTTTAGGAAAATATTCCCTGCTGTGTTTATACACCGTGGAGTATGTTCATTAAGTAGGAAGGCCAATTCCATGTTGAATTTCCTGGACAACTTGCATATTGCATAAATTTAGTGTTTTAAAAAATTTGTGCCAGTTTTTAAGACTTTACTGCCTTTCTTTCCTTCCTTTTATACAAATACTGACATTAACTTTGGTGAATTACCTTCGAATGTGACTCTTCTGATTCTGGTCCTTCTGGTCCTGGAACAATAGTATTAGGTAGAGCTATAAATATTGATTGAATCTCAAGATGCCAGATACCTAAAACTTGGTCTTGGAGATAAATGAGTCAGAATGATATTCTGTGGGAACTCTGGAGGTCCCACATTTTTTAATCCAAAAAATTAGTTACATTAAAAATAAATATGTTAACAATGTTTATGAAGTATTTACTATTCATTCTGCATGCTAATATTTGCTACTGAGACCCTCAATTGAGAGCCAAGTGAAACAGCCTGGTAATACATATCATATTCTGCCCACAGAGTCCCCTGCTTCTCTACTGAAAGGAGATATGATTCATTATCTGTTCTTCAGAGCCAAGATTGGCTTTTCTAATTACTCAGAGTCTGATTTCCTTTTAGCATTCTTTTCATTTACATGATTGCTGTAATTGTCTATGTTAATATGAGGCAGCTAGGTGATACAGCAGACAGAGAGATAGATCTGGAGTTAGGAAGGCCTAAATTTAAATCTAGCCCCAGACACTTACTAGCTATGTGACCTCGTATAAGTTACTTAACCTCTGTCTCAGTTTCCACATCTTTAAAATTGGGGTCATAATAGCACTGACCTCTCCAATGAGATAATATTTGTAAAGTGCTTTGCAAACCTTAAGTACTACAGAAATACTAGCTCCTCTTCTTTCTTCTCTTGCTTCTGCTTATTGAACTCTGAATCATTTGATACAAGTCTTTCCATATATTCCTCTGAAATCCATATCTTGGTTTTGTTCTTACTGCACAGTGATATTTTGGTTCATTTCTGTGCCATTTTCTTCAGCACCCCTCAATACATAGGCATCTCCTCTGTGCTTCTTTGCTCCCCCAAGGAGTAAAGCTGGGCATATTTGAGTCTATATCATTTATCTATAGATATAGATGATGTCTATATTATCTTTTGGTCTTTGGTCTATATTGTCTTTGGGATATATGCCTTTTAGTGGGATCATTAGGTTGCCCACATAAATGTGAACATTTACGCACATGTATGAATAAATATATGATTAAAACAATGCAAGTTAAATGAAAAATATGCTTTGGTCACATTTAAGTTTTTCAAGCTTCAGGATCAGATATTTTTCTGGAGGCAGAGGAATAGACCAGGCTGTTTCTGAAGGTCCAAGAGAAACCCAAAGATGCTATTATAATTCACCCAGTAGTATTGCTAGATAAACACATATAGTTGTCCAATATTTCATTGATTTTTAAACCAATTTTGATTCTGTTGGGAAATTTTATTCTATTAGATCTAAATCTAGAATCAGAAAAGGGACATATACTTGCTATTTCTATAACACTCCACTTCTGTCTTTTGGCCAGTCACTTGGTTCATCTACATGAGAAGTTCATGACATTCCACCACCCACATCTCTGAAATGAGTCAGAATTTGCATGTTGAAATCTGGAAATCCAAGACCCTTGGGCTAGCAAGAATTGGCAAGAGATTCCTCCTTATTTTGACTTCACTTGGATCACTTTGCTTTAGAAATGTTCAGAAGATGGCCTCTTCCTTGGCCAGTTAACTTTGCCCTCATAATAAGACTTAGACTTATCTCTTGTGATTGCCTTTTCTCTCCAGAATATGAACTCTTCTGTGGTGACAGTTGGATTTTACATGTTACTGCTTCAGTTTTCATCAAAGGTAGGTCTATCAATGGGAGTAAAAGAGTATGAGTGATGAATACGTGGGATCTTTGATGTCCTCTAATACAATCCCCTCATTTTGTAGCTAAAGAATCTGAGGGTCAGAATCAAATCAAATCAGAAAAAAATTATTAAGCATTTATTATATAAGCCACATACTATGTTAAGATCTGGGGAAGCTTATGTTCTATTATGAGATGATGATACATAAAAAGAGCTGAAAAACTGGGGAGGTGGGTGTTGATATAGATACCTTTCAGGAGGTTCTGGGAGGAATTCACCATGAAAGAAGGAGGCCTGTAGGAATGGAGGGAGAAAATAGCTTTGTCCTGGTAGGGAAGTCAATCTGTAGAGTGAAGGATGGCTAATCTGGTCCCTTTCCTATAATGGAAGCTCTGGGAGAAACTGACCAATGGGAGAAGGAAACCATAGGGGAAGTGAAATAATAACTAGATAGTATTTATATAGTACTTCAAGGTTTGTAAAATGCTTTATATGCTTTATTTCTTGAAACAATCCTGTGAGGTAGATGCTAGTATTATGCTCATTTTATACACAAGGAAGCTGAGGTTTAGCGAGTTTAAGTGAATTGCCCAGGGTCACTCAGCTAGTAAGTGTCAGAAACAGGATTTGAATCCAAGTCTTCCTGATTCCAAGACCAGCACTCTAGCCACTACACAACCTAGCTACCTGTTGTGCCTTGGTCAATGTTGCTCAATTTAGTGGCAGAACTGGAACTAGAAACTGGGGTTTCCTGACTCCTAACTTCAAGTTTTTTTCACTATTGTACAATTTGTTTGATTTCTTCCATAAAAATCTTAGATTATAAACCCTCAGAGGGCATGAATTATATTTTTTTGACTCTACAGATTCCAGTAATCTATTTAAAAAGTTGCTCAATAAATTCTCTTAATGGTTGTGATAATATTCTTCCTTTCTTTCCCTCTCTTCCCCCCTCCCTCCTTCCTTCTGTTCTCTCCCTTCTACTTCCTTCCCTTTTCCTTTCCTTTCCTTTCCTTTCCTTTCCTTTCCTTTCCTTTCCTTTCCTTTCCTTTCCCTTTCCCTTTCCCTTTCCCTTTCCCTTTCCCTTTCCCTTT
>NW_027187358.1:21844715-21905487 GCF_028583685.1 Petaurus breviceps papuanus
CCTTTCCCTTTCCCTTTCCCTTTCCCTTTCCCTTTCCCTTTCCCTTTTCCTTTTCCTTTCCTTTTCCTTTTTCCTTTCCTTTCCTTCCTCCCCACCCCTCCCCCCAAACTGGTTCTTTCTGCAGCCTACAGATGGCATAAGTTAGCTAAGCCAACACTTTCATGCATCTACTATACCTTTGATTGGTTGAGGAAAAGTTTATGGAAAAATGTGAGCTGTAAATAATGAGCCCCTTATTGGTAAAGAACCAGGAACCTCCTAAAGTAGGACACAATCCTCTGAAAATGATGATTTTATGTTGTAGAATAATTTTTTTTGAAATGTATTACAGAATCTTGAAATTCTGCTCTCATTAAGGGAAAGGAGAATATTGGCATGGGGAGGTAGATTGGATAAAGGGAAAAATTGGAATGGATTTTCTGTAGTGGATAGAGAAATCTGAAAACTTGGAAATCTAGTCTTCCTTAAGGCCCAACCAGAAAAGCTTATCTTTGCTAATTATCTAAGTCACTGGAATAGCATGTACGTGTTAATATTTGAAAAACAATATATATATATTCTCCACCTTAGGAAAGTTCTACCCGAATATAAAGTCTTTTTTTTTTTTTTTGCTTTTTGGAGGGCAATTGGGGTTAAGTGAGTTGCCCCAGGTCACACTGCTAGTTTTTTGTGTTAAGTGTCTGAGGTCGGATTTGAACTCAGCTCCTCCTGATTCCAGGGCTGGTGCTCTATTCATTGTACCACCTAACTGCCCCTGGAATATAAAGTCTTAACCAAGGAACCATAAAGTCAATTCAGTTCCCATACATAAATCTCCTATATCATGGTCTTGATTTCTCCCCACTTAACTCCTGGAAGAATCTCATTTTAGAGTTCATTCTGTTTAGCCATAAGGGAAATGGACGAAGCCTGGCTACTGTTTATACTCTGATATGAAGTTGTGTGGACAATCCATGGATCTGGTCAATCATGACATATATATTAGATGCTGTGAATAGTCAATGAATTTGGCTCAGAGTTAAATAGGAGATGAAGAGTGGGATGTATTGCTTTTGGGAAACTGCTTAGTGCTTTTAATGACCCCAAGCATCTTCCTGAAACAGAGGTGTAGCTTTTTAAACTATTCTTTTGGTAATACTGTATGAATTTAAGCCATGGAACAATAGTATCTGAAGAATTAGGGTTATAAGTCATC
Organism: Petaurus breviceps papuanus; assembly: GCF_028583685.1. Classification (NCBI taxonomy): domain Eukaryota; kingdom Metazoa; phylum Chordata; class Mammalia; order Diprotodontia; family Petauridae; genus Petaurus; species Petaurus breviceps. The sequence continues at coordinate 21,845,911 of NW_027187358.1, forward strand.
CAAAGGGCAATTGGAAGGCCTGTGGTGGGCATGAGTAGGTTGTAACATGTTACCAAAGGAGAATTGCATGGGAGAAGTGACGTGGTATTCACTGGGGATCTACTTACTGTCTTATTGTGCCAAGTGGGAGACTTCCCCTGATCTCAGGCTAGCCAGAACTTGCTGGGCTGAGGCCATAGGAGCTGGCAACCTTGGCCAATCCCTTTCCTTTACTTGTCCTTACATTTTGCTCTGGGTTCATTGTTCTGTTGTTGTCTCCTTAATGGAGAAACTGGACTCACAGTTCTTCAATTTTATTGCCTCATGTTCTTGAGGAATAATTCTGTTTTTAGATCTAGTTTAAGGAATTCTCCTCAGTCAGAGGTAAGGAAGGAAAAAGGTATCTAGTATACAAATATGAGTCAGGTATGGAATAAATACATTTATTCCCATAAAGTAAGGGAACCACTAAATGAAAAACAATCATAATCAGTTGAGAGGCAAATATGCAGGCCTTGTTGGGAACTTTTCAATGAGGCTGCTTATTAACTATTTTATTGAGAATAGTAAAGAGAATAATGTTCTTTTTTCTTGTGGTAGTTTCTTTTTTCTCTGTGGTCATCTCTTTTCTTCTCAGCTGGTCTGCTGCTGTTACTACCACAACTTCTCCAGTAGTCACTGCCCAACTGGTCAGATACTTAGGAAGAGGGAAGATGCCAGATGTCTTTCAAAACTTCACAAGGTCCTGTGCCAAAGGAAAGAAGACAAGGAGAGGAGGCAACTCCAAGACACAGGCTTGCCTAGGAGACCATGTACTCGAGGGCCAAGCCAGTGAGGTGGAGGGGAAGGGGAGGGGAAGGGAAGCATCACTCACTAGTGCTACAGGCTCAGAGAGTCACCTTTTAACCTTGAGGCCAGAAGGAAAAAATTGCTGAGGGGTAGAGATTGCTCCTTTAGTCTAACCCCCAAGATCTGGCTGAGGAGTCAATTTAAAGTATCCTCATAGCAGATAGGAAGTAGTAAGAGGATGTCTGTGTCTGCTCTAAATTTTGGGGAAAGAGTTCCTCTATTTATCCCCAAAGGGTGCTATATAATTTTTGGGTGATTTCAGGGACTGGGAGTCATTTTTGTCAGAAACAAGGAGCACAGTCAGCAAAAGGTGATTCTTCATGTGTTGGTAGACATAGATTCAGTAGCAAAGGAGAATTTGGTAGACTCAATCTTCTTTTTATGGCCCAGAAATGTTCATTAAATTGAATTTCTGAACAGAAAATTCTGAAAATACTCGATCCCTTGACAAATAACAAATTTCACTGATTTTATTGTGTGACATATAACACAATTACTCTTTTAAATCAATCAATCAATAAACATTTATTAAGTGCCTACTATGTGTCAGTAACTGTGCTAAATGTTGGAGATACAAAAAGAGGCAGACAGCTCCTATTCTCAAGGAGATTACAATCTAGAGGGAGAAACAATAAGCAAACAAATATACATAAGCAATTTATATACAAAATAAATAGGAAACAATTTCTCTTAAATTCATTACTTGTATTTGTAGCAGAGTTAGTCCCTCCAAGTCTTTTACAACTCTGTTGACCCCATACCAATCAGATTACTCCATGCAGACAGTGATCCAAGAGAAGTGATTGGTGTCATGTAGGAAAAAAATCTGGACCAAATTGATTGAATTGATCCTATTTTTTTTTTTTGGAAACATGTAGAAGAAATTGTATTGCCTTCTAAAAAGAGTGTAGGAAGGAATAGAAAGGCAAGTTGTCATCCAGCTAAGGGGTTTCATTGAGACCAGTGGCAAGGTGCAATGATAAATAAGATGAGGTCTTACTGGTAGTGAAAAAGAAATCTAAGATTGGTTAGGAAAACATGGATGAGAAGAATGAAAGCCAGAAATAGTAGAAAGAGAACTTAACTAGATTGGCCTTGGCAAGAAGGGTTGCCTTATTGTCAGAGAAAGCAATAAAGTAGTGTGTGTGGGATGATATCAGGGGGTTTTGAAATTAAAGAGAATGGAGTAAGAGAAAGTTCACATCAGAACATACTGGCTGTATGACTTCGGGGATATCATAACAATGACATTATAGGTTTGGTAAACAAATAAACAAACAAAATTTCCAGCCCCAGTAACTGTGTTTGGCATGTAGTGGGTGTTTAATAAATGTTTGTTAAATTGAATTGAATAGTGCTAACAAAGAAAGTCCATTCACATTGTGACATTCTTAAAAAACACACATGAGGGGACAAGTAGAGAAAGTAAGCACTTTTCCTATTTTCTAGATGGGGAACAAAAGTTGAGAGCTAAGTATTAATCCTATAAAATAAATATCATTACCAAATCAGTCAAGAGTATCTAGGGTCTTAATCTTTGGGTCAAGTGTCCTATCTAAGGATTGGTTTATGAGACAAAAGAACCCTCCTTAATTATGGAGCCACTTCTGACTAAATTTTGGGGACTTTATTTAAATTGTTACATGGAAAGAGCCCATTTTGTGTCCAGTGCTTCCCTATCTTTACCACCCCTCCAGAACAGTTCTTTTTCCTTAACACAAATAATTACTAGTCTTGTTTTTTTGCTCCTCCTAATCAAGATCTTCTTCCTCACTAATCCTAATTCTAATCCCAAATTTGTCTCTTGCAAACTCTCTCATTTATCCCCACTTTTTTTTTCATTACTTTTGAGTTACAAGGATTCCCAATTGAATCACATTGGAGCTAGGGAGAATAGATGGAGGGAAAGGACAGCTATGGGATCCTTTAGAAAACATTGCTCTAAATTCAAGGCCTTCTTTTGAAAACCAGTGAAAATCTAGCAGCTATTGATTGGCAGAGTTTTAAATTTTTATTACAATTGTATCTTGTGGAAAAATGTGTTGAAATGTTGTATCATATTTTGTCATAAACACAGAACTTTTTTTTTTTTTTTTTACAATTTTGTCCTTTTCTAGTTGTTAAAAATTAGTAGAATAACTGACAGGAAACCATCAACTTATTCCCTGGGTCTTTTAGAATTAATATTAAAAACAAATGAAGAAATAGCCTAGAATAACTAATGTTTTCTTCAAGTTTCTCATTTGTGTGAAGGAAGGAATCTTTTGGCTGATAACTAAGGTTCAAGAATTTTTCAGAAATTATCTAAAGATGGTTCTGGAAGAAGGACAGGAATTTCATCTGAGTTAATCAGTTAACAAATAGTATACTTAGAACCATGCTGTGTACAGTGGAGGATACAAGGAAGCATAGGAGAGAATTCTTTCCTCCAATTTATATTCTGATAGGGGACAAGAGAATAAGATATAAGAAATTAGCATAAAAATAAATCACTAGGTAATTAAGAACAAAATTGGGTGGTATGGACTATATGTGCCTATAATAACATAAAAGAAGTAGATATAAATAAGTTGGAGTAATATGGCAAAATTATCATGGAATTATTAGAATTTAATTTATGCCTTTAAAGATAGACAAAATTTGGACTAACAAAAGGGCAAGGACAGATCATTCTAAGAGAAAGTATTGAGAAAATAACTTGGATAGCATGTTTTGGGGATATTTGTGGGATTCATTTACTTGAAGAGAGTTTGCATGTTGATATCCTCCTTTCTTGGATCGTACCAATTTCTTGACCTTCCACTTTCTTAGATCAGCTACTCCCAGGACTGTTTTCAGCAGAATCAGTGGACAGCGACATTTACTGTTTTGATCTTTCTTTGGGAATTGGTACATCAAATAAATGAATAACCAAAGTGGTAACTAAGTAATAGGATAGGACAAGCTTATGCTGAAATGATGAATGTGGGATGCCTTGGGTTGGTATTGAGATTGTGAGCAGAAATGAGGGCTCTTGGTATACCAGAAGAGTGTCATTAATTGTATTATGCTTAAGAATGTTTTATTGAAGTCATAAAATAGGCACTTAGAACAATGCTAAAAGCACACCTTTAACAAGTATAATTGATTCTAGTGAAGTGTTATGGCAGAAGCAATGTCAACCTTCCCAAAAATTGTACCCTCAGAAAAAAGCCACAATCCATAGTTTTAAAAGTAGCTCATTGACAGATTTGAATTTGTCAAATTTACCTTAAAGCTGCCCTTTTCATAGGAAATGACAGGAGAGACAAGTAAAACTTGAAATGAATTGTAGGTAGTAGTAGTTGTCATTATTTGTTTGCTTCATGCACCTTGTGATACCATCCTAGCTTTCAACTCAGGTTGATTGTTTTCCTCCACATAGGTAGCCAGCTAGGGTAGAATAATGAGTGAAGTCTATGGACAGGTCTGCATGTCAAAGGATACAACTATCTGTTGGGATACAACTGTCTGTTTGAGACAATCTATTACTCATCTGGACCACTCAGAAAGCATCTAGATGGACAAAATCACATTAAAAAAAGTGATGTTGTCATATGGATCAATCAATCAGTGCACATTTGTTAAGTACTTACAATGTGCCAGGCATTATGATAAATGCTGGGATGATCTAAGTCAATTAACTTGCCTTGGAGGAAAAAGTAGGAGGTTGGCAGGTTTATTTATTTTTAGCCTGATCAGCAAGGGAAGCAGCTTGCTGATACATCGAGGTGGGGTTAATTGGAGTCAGGAACCAATCCAGGGTGTGGAAGACCAAATGAAATTGCCAATCAAGAGAGTACTAAGAGATTGGACTCAAGTTACTAGGCTGGGTTCAGATCATGTCCTGGGGTAACACAGATATTGCACCCATCAAGAAGCAAAGGTCAAGAACCCAGAAGGTTTAAGTTAGAATTCTAAGCCAAAGCAGATACACAGAATGGAGTTAGGTTTAGTTAAACAGAGGTGAGAGGAAGGATGAATGGGGGCAGTTGACTTGTATCTCCAAAGTTCCTTCTTGTTCTAAATTCTATAATCTAGGACTGTCATTTAGTCTAACAGGCTTGGGAGGCAGTTCACCAGCAGAGAGAAACCTTAGATAACTTCTGACCTGACCCTCATTGCCTCTTCTCTTCATCTACTTTTTGTGTTGTCATTTCCAATTAGAAGATAAGCTCCTTGAGGGCAGAAATTGTCTTTTTTTCTGCTTATAGTTATATTCCCACCACTTGGCAAGTTCTAGGCACAAAATAAGTATGTAATAAATTCTTCTTGACTTGTCTTCTTTAAATGCCTAGCTAAAACTGATGATGTCTCTACTTTTGCCTGAACTTGGCTCACAGGTTCATCTTTAGCTATCCAGCTTGGCTGCCTCCCCTGTCTGCTCCTGGTGTTGACACAGAGAGTAATAACTGGGAATGCCTGCACCTGGGGCAAATTCAGTTGGCAGAGGTGAGAGATGGTACATGCTGCCATCTCTACTGATCCTGGGCGGGTCTTGTGCAGCATGGATCCCCAAACCAGACAGCATATGGGCAATTTGTACCAAAGTGGCAGTCAAGGAAGTCAGGTGAACTCTTAGTGAGTGCTAGTATTGTCTCTGGGGAGGTCACAGTCATCTGAGATGGCATTGCCTTTCTCAGAGTGAGTACTGTGGGGAGGAAGAGCCCCCCTCTCCCATGTTAGTGACCTGTAGCAAAATCCCAATAGCCCTGTGTGAATTATACTTTGGTGATTCATCAAATTTGATGAAGTGCATTAGTTTAATGGCCTAACTTTTAAAAAAATTTGATCATGTTAAGATCTATGTGAAGCTTTCCCCGATCCCTTAGTTGCCAGTATTTTTTTTCTTAAATTACCTTACCTTATACTTACTGTGTACATGTTGTATCCCTCCCCCTTGTTCTGACAGAATGTAGAATTCCCTTAAGGACAGGGAATGTTTTGCCTTTTTATCCTCAGTGCCTAATATATATTACACACTTAATGTATATTTATTGAATTAAATAGTCTTAGATGTGACCTTACAAAAATGTTTTGGCCAGAATCATATATATCAACTAATTTATTATGTAATTATGTCAACTTCATCTTGCTTTGGTCGTGTAAACCTTATCCCAAGTAAGCAATTTTGATTTGGAAGGTTCCAGAGACTAGTGCTCAACAATTACTTAGCAGTTAGAGGCAGCTAGGTGGCTTAGTGGATAGAGTGCTGGACCTGGAGTTGGGAAGACCTGAGTTCAAGCCTGGCCTCAGGTACCGACTAGTTGTGTGATACTGGGCAAGCCTCTTAACCTCTCTTTGCCTCAGTTTCCTCATCAGTAAGAGGGAGAGAGTAATGGTACCTTTGTCCCAGCATCATTGTGAGGATCAACTGAGATATTATTTGTAAAGTGTTTAGAATAGTATCTGGCACATAGTAGGTACTTAATGTTTTTCCCTTCCCCACCTACTATTCCCAATATCAAATACCATGGTTAACTACAGATGAAGCACAAAGGCTGGCTTTTTGCTTCCAAAGAACTGACAACTATCTGACTTCATATTAGGAAATTCCTTTAAGCCCTCTTAAATCTTATTGTTGTCCCTTGTTTCTTTTTTTGTTCTTAAAGAACTGACAACTATCTGACTTCATATTAGGAAATTCCTTTAAGTCCTCTTAAATCTTATTGTTGTCCCTTGTTTCTTTTTTTGTTCTTACTATTTTTTTTCATTTTTCAAATGCTTTATTAACTTGATTTACATCATTCATTTCCACCAGATTTTGAGTTACAAATTTTCTCCCCGCTTTTCCCTTACCCACCGCCCCAAAATAGCAGTCCCACAGGATATCCCCTCCTCCAATCTGCTCTCTCCCATATTTTCTCCTGTACCCCTTTCAACTTTTCCATAAGGGCATGGTGGATCTCTATGCCCCAGTGCCTGTATATCTTATTTCCCAATTACATGTAAAATAGTATTAATAATAGTATATATATATATATATGTATATATACATATATATATATTTAAACATTTGATTTTAAAACTTTGAATTCCAGATTCATTCCCTTCCTCTCTTGTCACCCACCCTTATTGGGAAGATAAGCAGTTCAGTATAGGTTATACATGTGTAGCTAAGGCAAAACATTAACATAGTAGATATATTGTAAAGGACTGACTATATTTCCCTCCCTCCTATCCCACCTCCTACTTGTTCTATTCTCTACTTTGATCACGTCCCTTTTCAAAAGTGGGTGCTTCCAACTTCCCTCCCCCCTAGCCTGCCCTCCCTTATATCATCCCCCCTCTCATCCCCATCCCCCATATTCTCCTATAGGGTGAGATACCCTATTTAGTGTGTATTTCATTCCCTCCCTAAGCCAAATTCAATGAGAATAAGGTTGACCCATTTCCTTTTGCCTTCCTATTCTTCCCCTCCATTGTAACCATTTTCCCTTGCCTCTTCTAGATGAGATAGTTTACCCCATTCTGTCTCTCCCCATCTCCTCTCATTATATTCCTCTCTCACCTCTTAATTTCACCTTTTAAGTATCATCCCTTCCTATTAAATTGGTCCTGTGCCCTCTATCTATGTATATCTGTAAACATATATACATACATTCACATATGTATTCATATGCCCATATACCCTCATATATAGACAGATATATTTCTATTCCCTTCAACTACTGAGAAAAGTTTCATCAGTTACAATTATTGTTTTTCCATGTAGGAATGCTAGTAGTTCAACTTTGATAAGTTCCTTATGATTTCTTTTCCCTGTTTACCTTCTCATGTTTCTCTTGCTTCTTGTATCTGAATGTCAAATTTTCTATTCAACTCTGGTTTTTTCATCAAGAATGCTTGAAAGTCCTCTATTCCACTGAATGACCATGTTTTCCCCTGAAACATGATACTCAGTTTTGCTGGGTAGGTGATTCTTGGTTTTAATCCCAGCTCTTTTGACCTCCAGAATATAACATTCCAAGCCCTTCGATCCCTCAGTGTAGAAGCTGCCAGATCCTGTTATACTGATTGTGTTTCTACAATATTAAAATTGTTTCTTCCTGGCTGCTTGTAATATTCTCTCCTTAATCTGGGAATTTCAGAACCTGGCTATAATATTCCTAGGAGTTTTCTTTTTGGGATCTTTTTCAGGAGGTGATTGGTGGATTCTTTCAACCTTTATTTTGCCCTCTGGTTCTAAAACATCAGGGCAGTTTTCCTTGAGGATTTCTTGGAGGATGATTTCTAGATTCTTTCCTTGATCATGGCCTTCAGGTAGTCCAATAATTTTTAAATTATCTCTCCTGGATCTATTTTCCAGGTCAGTGGTTTTTCCCATGAGATATTTCACATTGCCCTCTATTCTTTCATTTGTTTGGATCTGTTTAATAGCATCTTGATTTCTCATGAAGTCATTAGCTTCCATTTGCTCTAATCTAATTCTGAAGAAATTATTCTCTTCAGTGAGCTTTTGAGATTCTTTTTCCATCTGGCAAATTCAGCTTTTTAAGGCATTCTTCTCCTCATTGCCTTTTTGAGCCTCTTTTGCCATTTGAGTTAGTCTATTTTTTAAGGTGATATTTTCCTCAGTGAGGCTGTTGACTCTCATTTCATAATTTTCTTGCATCGTTCTCATTTCTCTTCCCAATTTTCCCTCCATTTCTTTTATCTGCTTCTTAAGGTCCTCTATGGCCTGTAACCAGCTTGTATTTTACTTTGAAGCTTTTGGTGCAGGAGTTCTGACTTCACTGTCTTCTGCCTGTTCCATGCTTTGATCCTTTTTGTCCCCAAAATAGGAGTCTAATGTTGAAATCTTCTGTTTGCTTTGTTTCCTTTGCCTGGTCATGTTGCCACTCAATTATTTGACTTTTGGGCTTTTTGCCACAGTAGGACTCTGCTACCAGACAGGGGAGCTTCGTACCAAATGTTGGGGTTTTCTCAGATGCTGGAGGTATTAGTTGGGTGCCCTTGCTGAAACCTCCATACGCTCTGGCAAGTTGGACACACACCCCAGGACCTCCACCCTAGACTTCAATCCAGATCCAAGCAGGTTAATGCAAAAACAATTAACCCTTAGACTGGTCACTTGGTCCCCCTACACTCTGCAGGCCAGGAGCTGAAGCTGCCACGTGGCTGAGGCTGCAGGCCGGCTCCTCAGTGGCTTCTTGCACTGGGGGCAAAAGCTGATGCACTTCCAACTACTGGGTCCCAAAGTCCTCACTGCACTGACCTCTCACTTTGTCTGCATCTATGTGTTGATAATTCTGGAGACAGCCACAGCTGCTGGTGATCTGGAATCCCTATGGCAGGCAGCTGGTCAGGCCCTCCCTGGGGCTAAAACCTCCGCAGGGGCCTGGGCTCGGCTCCCAGAGAGCTGCGCTGGCTGATTCCTGCTGGGCTGTCCTCAGTGGGAGGTTAGCTTCTCTGTGTCATTTTGTGGATTCTATAGCTCCAAAGTTTGTTCAGAGTCCCCTTTTACATGAATTGGGGAAGGTGGAAGCCAGAGCTGTTTGGAGGTCCTGCTTCTACTCCACTCTCTTGACTCCAGTTGAGTTGAAAGATTACTTAGAGATTAATACCTCAATTTCTAGATGAGGCCCAGAGGAACTAAATAATTTTCCTAAAGTTACACAGCTGAGTCTTTAACTACCATATCACTGCTATTTCCATTACACTGTGGGCTTCATTATCAGATTTGTTAATAGAAACTGTAAAGACATATCTTTTGTTGTTTTTTGAGAGCAGATACTTTATTTTGACCTGGCACCCTTTTTTTTTGAGAGTGGGACTGGTACATGGTGTCTTGCAGAGAACATCTAGAGTCAGGAATAGTTCCATATTTTAGTTTCCCAAATAACTGTGATAGACTAACTTGGGCAACATTCTCATTCCTATTCTCTCATATGAAGAAAGTGAGGCCTCAGGGGGTTTAAAAGACTTGCCTGTAGTCACACAACTAGTTAGCAGCACAGCCAAAGCTTGACCTTAGGACTTCTGATTCACAGTCTTGTGCTTTTTCTAATTTTTCCCATCCCCTCCACAGTCTCTTTGCCAGCCACCTTGCCGCTGACACCAGAAAACGATATATAGGGAAGAGCTTCTGATGTGATATTCCATTCTCCTGATTAGTGATTACCTCTCCCAGATAATTTTTACAGGAAAGCTCCAGTTATCTTTCCCTTCACTCCCTCCTCTCTGGTCTCTTATACCATAGCCTCTTAGCCAACTAACTCAGTGCTGCACATGTATTCATTTCTCTTTCCAATTCACCCCATTCCCCCTTTCCTATTCCAGAGCCATGATCAACTCTTCCATTGTTCCTGGAGGAGATAACCTTATTCACCATCCTTGCAACTTTCTGGACCAAAGTGCTTATTTCCCCTATTTAAAATGTAAGCACCTCGAGGTCAGGAATTGTCTTTGCTTTTGCATTTTTATATTTAGTGTTTAGCACAATAGTTGGCCCATAGTAAGTGCTTAATAAATGCTTTTTTCATGTATTAATTAATTTTTCTGGTGAATATTCTGAGGTTATGAGATTTTTCTAAGGTTATACAGCTAAGAAGTAGATCTTGGACCAGGACTCTTAGATCAATGTCCTTCATACTACTTTAATAAGTGCTGAATACTGGGTAGAGTACTGGATTTAGAATGAGAAGATTTGTGCTCAGGGTCCATCTCAGATACTTGCTGTGTGATCACGGACAAGTCAATTAACCCTTCAGAATCTCAGTTTCCTCTTCTGTAAAATGAGGCAGAATATTGTAGCAGAAAGAGGACTAGATCTGGAATCAGGGCACCAGGGTTCAAGTCCAAACTCTATCACTTGCTTCCAGTGGGTGGTAGGCACATTTAACTTCACTTTGTTTTCCTTATCTGTCAAATCTGGACCAAATGACTTCCAAGGATCCTTTCAGGTCTAATACTATGATACTATGCATTAAAGACACAATAGCTTAATACCTTTCCAGAAGGTCCTCACCATCTCAAATTATATATACAAGGTAGATACTTGGTTTGCAACTTCAGATACAACCTCCTACTTTTTCGATCAATTTTTTTTCCAATCCATCAGTTACTAGCAAATGAAGAAATTCTGAATGCTGTGGAAAAGTTCACTTACCTTGGCAGTATACTTTCCAGTAATGTCCACATAGATGATGAGGTTGACACATGCATTCCCAGAGCTAGCTCAGTGTTTGGGAGGCTCAGAAGGAAAGTGTGATAGAGAAGAGGTACTAGACTGACTGACTACCAGACTGAAGATATATAGAGTCATTGTACTGACCTCATTGCTGTATGACTGTGAAACCTGGACAGTATACCAGCAACATTTTAGGAAACTGAATCATTTGAATTTGGATTGTCTTAGGAAAATTCTGAAAGTTTCCTGACAAAATAAGGTTCTGGACATAAGGTCCTTTTTCAAGCTGAATTGCAAACATTCAAACTCTACTGCAGAGAGCACAACTCCAATGGGTTAGAAACGTTGAACACTAAATGTACATTTGCCTAAAGACTATTTTATGGAGAACTCACACAAGGCAGATGCTTACATGGATGTCAGAAGAAGTGATAAAAGGACACTTTTTTTTTCTTTTTGGAGGGGGGAAGGTAGGGCAATTGGGGTTAAGTGACTTGCCCGAGGTCACACAGCTAGGTTTTTGTGTTAAATGTCTGAGGCCAAATTTGAACTCAGGTCCTCCTGACTCCAAGGGCCGGTACTCTATTCACTGCGCCACCTAGCCACCCTTACAAGGACACTTTTAAGGTTTCTTTAAAGAACTTTGAAATCAATTGTAAGACATGGGTGACACTGGCACAGAACCACCCAGCATCGTCTGCCTTCATTAAAAATGTTGCTGTGTTCTATAAGCAAAGCAGAATTGCTATAGCTAAAAAATAATGTGAGATGTGCAAATCCAGAATCATCTCCACTTCAAATATTTATATGGACTATTTGTGCCTGACCTGTGGTAGAGCCTTCCATGCTAGTATTGTTCTGATCAGCCACAAGTAGACACGCTGTACCTTGACCCCAACATAGTGTGTTATTTTGGTCCTCTTTGAGAATGAAGGACAGCAACCAAAGCAGCTACCTAACCACATTCCCTTCACCTTCCTGGAAACTCCTCTCTTCTACCTCTCCCCCCCTGGAAACTTTATGTCCGGAAACTTTCAACTTGAAAGCTAGAAACTTCTACTGTCATAGCTAAGTGACTGTTCCTTGCCTGTGTCTTTAGAAGTGAGAAACTCCTGATGTTTTCCTGAGTAAGACTTTACCTCTTTCATAGAACTCATCAACTGCCTTGATCCCTGAGCTGCCCTCAGGAGGCAAGATGGAGCCAGGTTTCCCGGAGAGATTTTGTCCCAAGGTGCCAAGTCCTAGGAAGAGTCTCTCAAAAAATGATCCTGGATCTTCTCCTCCTGCCAGGCTCAGAGTACCTGAGGCTTTCTCTTGACTTCCCTGATTGGATCCCCCTCTGCCCTTCCCCATCCATATTTCAGGAAATTAGTTTGGTTGGCATACAAACCTAGTTTGGAGGTGTCAGTCCTAGCCCCTAAGCAGATCAGTGGCTGCCTTAATTTTGTAGGCACGAGGAGGTATCAAACTATTGCTCTAATTTGGGAATAGATATTGGCACAGAACCCTTCCCTTGTTGCCTCTGCTTCTCTCTCCATGTTCTTTTGGGTATATACATTTAAACCAGGTGATCTCCCCCAAAATATGTTATATAAAGGGGATTCATTACTTTCAGTTTGGACTGGCTATCTAATTCTTCTGAATAGTCCCTTTAATGCCAGATATTGACCTCCAACAACTGTTACACCCAATGCTAATTTAAGGAGTGACTTTGAAGAACTTTAAGGTAAGACTTGCATTTGATCCCTTTTCTGTTCTAATACCTCTGTAATTTCATGGTTGCACGGCTGATCTGTAACTTCCAGCTCCAAACTTAATCAGGTGTTCTTGTACTGAATCCACCTTCTTTGTTGTGGCAAAGGGGCTGGGTAAGAGAGGGGGAAAAGTTCTGATTCACAGAGTTGATGGATTCTGTGGTTTGGCTACCAAGAGCCAAGTTTTTGCTAGTGAGCCTATGTGTGAGCATGTGGCCAATAAACTTGAATGTTCTAAGTGAAGCCTCCATTTCAAATATAAATATTTAGCATGACTTGCAGGTCACAACTTTACTGTCCTCATGGCAACTGCAACTACAAGAAACAAAACAAAAAGAGCAGAGAAATTGAGGTTAAAAAGAAAACAAAAACTATTTACACATAACATCCTTGTTAACTCTGCCACCTCAATAGTCAAGTCATTCAACTCCAAATTTACTCAGATTCATAGTTTTCCAAATCCACCATTAAATAGGCCTATTTATTTGTTCTGTCTTTCCCCTATTAACTTCCTTCCTCATGGTCTTTGACTAAGCAATGGCTCAGAAAGTCAGTTTTCAGTGTTGTTAATTGCTCAAAGGTAACAAAGGGAAAAGTAGAATAATATACCAAATTACTCTCTTAAAATTACTGGTTTGCTCTCCCAAATTACTTGGAAGTAATTCATGGTTAAATTAACTTTTTTATTATATGGATGCTTTAGTTTTAACTTGTTCCTGTAAGTGAAAACTGCTTTCCTTTTTCTGGTTCCTAGAGAACTGTCATGTTCCATCTTCCTATCCCCATCACAGAAGTCACTGAGCCTAAAGGTCAGTATGATTTCCTGGTCATTGGCATTACTAAGTATTTTTTTCAACACCTACTATTTTGCCTAGCATTAGGTGATAAGTAGGATACAAATGAAATAGAAAGCATAGTTTCTACCCCTCAAGATAATCACAACATAGTTGGGAAACAAGACTAAGGAAGGAGGGAAACAAGTATTTATTAAGTACCTACTATGTGCCAGGTACTATGATATGGTAAGATCCTCACAGCAACTCAGGGAGGTAGGGTGCTATAATTATTCCCATTTTATAGTTGAGGAAACTGAGACAAATTGTTTAAGTGACTTGCTCAGGGTCACATGGCTATTAATTATCTAAGGCCAGATTTGAACTTAGGTCTTCCTGACTCCAGACCTAGCACTCTATCCATTGTGTCACCTAGCTGCCGAACACACATGAAAAGATATAATTAAGTGCTAAATTGTCTATTATAGAAAAAGAACTATAGTAGTTTAGAAAAGGAGGATAGCATCATTAGATTGATTTGAACTGGCCATTTATAGGTCAGTGTCAGATTGGAGGTAGGTGTCTAATGAAGTCCTCTAGTTATTTGTGCTTGATCCTGTGTTTATGAATAATTGTAGAAAAAAAAGCATCATGTTAGACTTATCGATTTGCAGATGATATAGATCTGGGAGGGGTAGCTAACACACTGTATGACAAAGTCAGGATAAAAAAAATCTTCATGGTCTAGAATGTTGGGCCAAATCTAGTAAGATAACATTTAATAGGGATAAATACAGCACTCTTTACCTGAGTTCACAAGATCAATTCTACAAGTATACAATTTGGGGGAGCAATCTTAGATAACTATTCATTTCCATATCCAAAAAAGATTTGGGGATTTTTTTTGTAGGGGGGAAGGTAGGGCAATTGGGGTTAAGTGACTTGCTCAAGGTCACACAGCTAGTAAATGTTAAGTGTCTGAGGCCGGATTTGAACTCAGGTCCTCCTGACTCCAGGGCTGGTACTCAGATTTAGAGTTTTTAATAGGCTGTAAACTCTATGTGGGGGTAGCTAGGTGGCTCAGTGGATAGAGCACTGGGTTTGGAATCAAGAAGATTCATCTTCATGACTTCAAATTAGACCTCAGATGCTTACTAGCTGTGTAACTCTGGGCAAGTCACTTAACCCTATTTGCCTCAGTTTCCCCATCTGTAAAATGAGCCGGAGAAGGAAATGGCAAAGCTCTTCAGTGTCTTTGCCAAGAAAACTCCAAATTGGGTCACAAAGATTTATATGTAACTGAAATGACTGAACAACAATAAACTCAATGTGAATCAAGATAATGACTAAAAAACTAATTTTGGACCTACTTCTTACCTGAAATGAAGAACTGGTTGCTAAAGTGGAAATAATGAAAGCTTTGGGGACGTGACTATTTTAGCAATTATGAAATATAGGATGAAAGAAAAATTGGATATGATCTGCTATCTATCAAAAACATTTATTAGACATCTACTCTGTGCCAGGCACTGTGCTAGGTGCTAGGGATACTAAGATCAAAGTAGAACAATCCAATACGAACATAGAAGGGCATATAAAAATATATGGAAGATGATTTGGGAGGGGAGACATTAACATCTGGGATCAGTAAGAGGTGAATGTTGAAGGTAGTGCTGGAGCTGAACCTTAAAGGAATTCTGAGAGGTGAGAATTAGGAGAGAATACATTTTATGGGGGCAATCCACTGCAAAGTCATGGAGACATGAGATGGAGTGCCAAGGGTGAGAAACAGCAAGATGATCAATTAGACTGGATTTTAGTGAGCATGAAGGAGAGTAATGCATAATAAGACTGGAAAGGTAGGGTGAGTCCTGGTTGTAAAGGGTTTTAATCACCAAACAGAAGAGATTATATTTGACTCCAGATGTAATAAAGAGTCCCTAGAGTTTCTTGAGTAAGAGAGTCACATAGAGACCTGTGTTTTAGGAAAATCACTTCACCATTGTGTGAAGGGTGAATTATAATGAAGAGAGACTTGAGGCAGGGTCATCAGTTAACAGACTACTATAATAGTCAAGGTGAGAGGTGACGAGTTCCTGAACTTGGATGGTAAGTGTATGTGACAAAAGAGAAAAGAAATATTGTGGAAGTAGAAACTAAAAGATTTGGTCCCTGACTGGATAGGAGGGGTGAATAAGAGTGAGGAATGGAGGATAAGACCTAGGTGATTGGAAGGATTGTAGGGACCTCAGCAGAAATAGGAAGAGGGGTGAGTTTTGGGGAAAAGATAGCAAATTCTGTTTTGTACATGCTGATATAAATCCTAGATTTTGGGAAGATTTAAAAGGACTTAGAGCAGAGGTATCAAATACACTGACAGCAATACTCCTGAGTGTCCCTGAACAGATTAAAACATAATTGGGAAATATTTAACAAAAGAAACAAAACCACAATAAAAACATAGATAATATTACATTTTAAAACTAAGTCAATATGCAACAGGATTACTTATATACAGATTAGTGACTCCCATTTCTATTTGAGTTTGATCTTACTGGTTTAGAGCAGGTACCATGGACTAAAATTCTACATAAGAAATCAGTTCAGGAGCTACAGAAAGCTCTCAAGAATGAAATTCTGAGGGGTGGCTAGGCAGTGCAGTGAATAGAGCACTGGAGTCAGGAGGACCTGAGTTCAAATCACCTCAGACACTTAATACTCAGACACTTAACACTTACTAGTCGTGTGACCTCAGGCAAGTCACCTAACCCCAATTGCCCTGCCCTCCCCCTCCAAAAAAAAAAGAATGAAATTCTGAGTAAAAACAGATAAAATAATTGAATTCTTACACTTTATTTTAAAATATGTTTTACTGATGATTTTTGTTTTTACATCACATTCATTTCTTGTTCACCTCCTCCAGAATGAATACTTCATTATGATCAGGAAAAACAAGCAGCTCTCAGTATACCTGTCTTTCCTTATCTCCTGCAACTTTGACTAAGCCCATCTTCTTTCATCTTTCCCAATTTGCTTGGAGTGAGGTGAAGCCTCAGAGTTCTTTTAATTTGCATTTTTCTTACGATAAGTGTTCTAGAACATGTCTTTATTTGATCATGGATAGTTTACAATTCTTCTAAAAACTGCTTGATCATATTCTTTAAACATAGTGATTAAGTGAAAAATGGCTCAATCATATTTTGCAGTTGAGTCATTTCAGTCGTGTCCAACTCTTTTTTCCCCATTTGGGGTTTTCTTGGCAAAGATACTAAAGTACTTTGACATTTCCTTCTTCAGCTCATTTTACAGATGAGGAAACTGAGGCAAACAGGGTTAAGTGACTCGCCTAGGGTCATACAGTAGTGTCTGAGGTCACATTTGAACTCATGAAGATGAATCTTCTTGATTCCAAGCCCAGTGGTCTATCCACTCCACCTAGCTGTCAATACCATGTATACTTTGCATATCAGACTTTTGTCAATGATATTTAACACAACTATTTTTCTTACTCTCCTTTTTCTTCTTCTAATTTTGTATTTAATGATTTTATTCATGCAAAAGTTTTAAAATGTTGTGTAGTCAAAGTTATCTGTTTTTTTTTTTGTGATCTCTTCGCTTCTTCATTTAGTCATGAATTCCTCACTTAGCCCAAGCTGTGAAAAGTGCCTGATTTTATTCTCTTCTAATTTTTTTTAATGGTGTGACCATTTATGGAAGGTGGTCCAAACATCTTAGTGCAGTTTTAAGTTTTAATAACTTAAATCCGTATTCAGGTTGAGTACATAATTTGAATAATTTAGCACTTTAAACCAAAATATTGTGAAAAGCTTAAATATTTGGAGTCTATGTAAAGCTTAACTTATCTAGTAAATTCTCTTAGGTGTAACTTCATTCCCTGATATCATCAGGTAAAACAAATTCTATTAAATATTATATTAAAACAAAAACACTGAACAAAAATAAATCAGAAGACCAGAAGTAGATTCAGGACTCATTGTTGGAGAACTAGGGACCCTGTGTTTCTGAGAAACTGATTTGTAACTTTCTTTTACAAGTAGGACTTTGCAGTAAAAGCCAACTGTGGGACAAAGCAGGATCTTGTAGACATTCTGCTGCCCTGACTGCAGGCAGAGAGCCATTGAAAGTCTCAATGTAATCCCAAGGGATGCATATATTAAAGAAAAAACAAGCACCATGCTCCAAAATGACTTATTTAAAATTCAAAGGGTAACAGGAGAGCTGCATTTGGTGAAAGCCCAACTCTCAGAAACAGGAAAGCAATACCTAATCTTGGTTAGAATTGCTTGCTCTTGAACTAATTAGGTAGGAATTGTATTCAGGATGAAAAGTTGGAATGTAGGTTAAGAGTGAAGAAAAATGTTATTCTTCCTCTATGGTACCAGCCTGCCATTCTCCCATTCTCTGGCTCTCCCACTTTAGAATGCAGTAGCAAGACATCAAAAGACACCTAGCCAACATGACAAAATCATAAAATTTTGTATTTTTAAAAACCTGCTGTATATAATTGGTATGAGTTTCCAGAGCCATAATATGGGCCAGATGTATGATAAAAGGCAGTTATCAATTTTAGTAAGTCACTTTGTATTAAAGATATTAACACTATTTTTTAAGAAAAAGAAAGAATAAATTAAAATCAAATGAAATAGTAAATAATAGAATTCCTACCTCTATTTAAATGCTATCTGATCATGTTTTCCTTTCAAATCTCAGTTTTTTGATTGAGAGTTAGAAGACCTAGTTTCTGGTTAGTTATGTAACCTTGGGCAAGTCATTCATCCTCTCTGGGTCTTAGTGTCCTAAACTGTGAAGTGAGGGGATGGGATGGAATGATCTCTAGAAAGTCCCTGCTGGTTCTAAGAGTTTATGGCATTGTTTTTGAGGTAGATTATTTGGGGGGGGGGGGGAGGAGGGTCATGTTCAACTTTAGTCTTACCTGAAAGCCCTTAAAAAGAAAGAAAGGAAGTTATAATGAGTTCATTTTTTCATAGTAGGCAACCTTCAGTGGATATCAGTCTTTGACACAACATGCCTGCAAATAACAAGATCTTACCTCTTAAACAGGCCCATGCTAGATTGGATTTTTCAAGCATAATTAGCTATGTAAACAAATAAAGAATTTAGGGAATTTTTAGAAGTAGAGGAGGAGGGAACCAGTCACAATCTAATATGGTTATTTAGCAAATACATTTCCCCCAGATTAGAGGTGCCTATACCATCTGAAATTCATGTTACTTTTTTTCCCTCCAGCTAATATTTTCTCCTTAGTCTTAGATGGTGCATTCTGTATTAACTAGGATATATCTCAGTACACTTGGAGTTGTTTAGAGCCTAAGGAGAGGGAACTTCCTCAGACAAAGTCAGGACATTTACTAATGCAAGGGAACTTTTCAGTTGAGGGGTCCCAATTTTATGACTCTTGCATTGCTGGAGGCCTATGGTTATGTAGTTTCATACACCAATATCTTGTGCCAAACTTGAGGATTCTATGAATTTCTCATTGCAAAATGAACGAAGTGAGAATTTTATGAATTTCTCTTTGCAAAGTAAACAGGAGGCAGGTAGGAACTTTGGCAAATCAAGAAAATGAAGAGAAGGGAGTTAACAGCTCCAGTTGTCATAGGATATCTAATTCAGTAATGAATTTTATTCAATGAAAGCTCAAGAAACTGTTGAGAATCCAGATGAGTCAATTATAAGTTCTAATTAGGCACCCTTCTCTTATGTTATTCCTCCGGACAAAGCACATTTTATGGTATTTTAGGTTTTCTGTTGTGTGTTTCTAATGACATGTGTTTTAATTAATATTTTTATTGCACCTGAGTTGGGGAAGCTGTTTCTGTGACCAGCATAGATTTAGAAGTCCTTGAATAAATACATATAAAATAAGCAAAACTCTCTATAATGAAATGGGAGTGATTTATTTTTTGAGGACAGAATAAAACCTCAGATTCTCTTGACTGCTTGGAAATCCTCTGAATTATTTCCTACTCACGTGAAGGTTTTGTGTACTAAACTTTTCTTGGAGTAAGAGAGTAAGAGGCTTTTTAGGAGTGAAAGGTGTTTATCCCTACAGCCAGAACTAGGGTTGGGTTTTTTTTGGCCTGGGGAAAAGCACCAGTAACTGAAGCAAACAGTGCAGAAGGCTCTGTAACTTTTGGGGATGGACATTATCCCATGGGAATAAAGACAGGGACTTTAGGATGCTTTAACATCATTGTTAGAGGGGTTGCCCACCCACATTCTCAGCCCCAATGCTAACTGGTTATCAGGAATAATTAGTTGCTCCTTCTCACTTGGCATTGAAAAAAGTCTGATTACTGGGAGTGGGGATGGGGTAGAATGAACAGACAAATGCTTTTGGAGAGGGGATTGAAAGAAGGCTTGAAGCCAACCCCTCCCTGTCAAAAATCACAAAACTTTCAAGGTGTCATGTTGACTAGAAGGAACCTTACTTCTTAACCTGAACCATGGGACCTTATTTTCAAAAAAAGAAGTTGGGTAACTATTTAAATATAATTTGTTTTCTTTTTAATCCTACGTATTTTATGCATTTAAAAACATAATTTTGAGAAGGTTTCCATAGGCTCCACCAAGTTATCAAAGGGGTCAATGGCACAGAAAAGCTCAAGAACTCCTGTTCTAGTCTAACTCCTTGATTTTATAGAGGGGGAAAGGGAGACCCCAGAGAGAACTTATTTAGCTAAGGTCCCCAAAAAAGGCTCGTTCATTGTCAGGCGATCAGTCAACTAACACTTATTAAGTGTCTACTATAGTGTCAGGCACTGTTCTAAGTACTGGAAATATGAAGAAAGGCAAAAGACAGTGTCAGTTCTCAAAGGGAAGAGACAACATGCAAACAGCTACATACAGAAGAAATTGGAGATAACCTCAGAGACGAGGCACTAAGATTAAGGAAGACTAGAAAAGTTTTTGTAGAATGTGGGGCTTTAGTGGTGCCTTGAAGGAAGCTAAGGAAGCTAGGAGCCAGAGATGAGGAAGGAGAGAGTTTCAGGCATCCTTGGGCAATTTCCTGTCATGGGACAAAATACTAGTTGCCAAGTCCTAGTTGTGGTTTTGCTTATGCAGGCATAAATAATAAAATAGCTGGATTTAATTTTTAACTACTAACTTTTCTTTTTCATCATGGGACCTACAGGGAACTATTGTAATTTCCTTAAATCATGAGGATTAGCTGTCACTGAGGCTTTCTATAACAGAAATCCTTGGTTCTAAGTTCTTCCTGACCTGGTTTTCGTCTTGCCTTTGCTCATAGAATACAGTGCCTTCTTTGATGCAGGCACACCATGCTGGGTGATCTTGTGCCAGAGTCTCCCATGTCTTACAATTGATATTAAAGTTCTTCAGAGAGGGGCGGATAGATGGCACAGTGAGTAAAACGCTGGCGCCGGAGTCGGGAGGACCAGAGTTTGGTTCCAGCTTCAGACACTTAACACCCACACACAAAAAACTAGCCATGTAACCTTGGGCAAGTTACTTAACCCCAATTGCCCTCCAAAAAGCAAAAAAAGAGAAAAGTTCTTAGAGAGACCTTGAGCATGTCTTTGTACTTCTTCTGACTACCATATGACTGCTTGCCTTGTGCGAGTTCTTTGTAAAATAGTCTTTTAGGTAAGTATACATTTGGCATTTGGGCTATGTGGCCAGCCCATTGGAGTTGTACTCTCTGCAGCAACTTGGCAGTTGAGAGACGACCTCATATTCAGATATATTATCTTGTCAGGTGATCTTTAGAATCTTCCTAAGACAATTCAGATGAAAGTGATTTAATTTTCTGGCATGGCACTGGTAGACTGTCCAGGTTTCATATGTATACAACAGTGAAGTCAGTACAATGGATTTGTAGACCTTCAGTTTGGTAGGCAGCCTATGACCTCTTTTCTTCTACTCTCTCTCTTTTTTTGAACTTTTATAATTTTTCTTGGTCCTCTAGATTGTACTGAGGTCAGGAACAAAAGTTTTCTTTTTGGGGTCTTAGAGACTGAGCTTTTCCAGTTCTAATTTAGGGGCAAATCTCTGGGAAGTCCTACTGAGTCCAGCTGCGAGGATCTAATGGTCATGAGGCTGGAAAAGAAGGGGATTCCTGTAGGCATGGGTATGGGTATGGGGAGTCCCTCTGTGAAGAAGGGTCCTGAGGTGTAGAGGAAGCCTCAGGAAACAAAAAAACGCCTGTAGTTTCCCCAATTCCCTAGCATCTTAGAGAATTGAAAAAATTGGGCACATGCTTCTGGATAGGGCGTTTGTCCTCTATGCTGCAGAAGCTGTGCCCGGGTGGAGATGACCTCATAACCATGTACCCCGAATGGAACCTGAGAATGTCAGGCCCCAAAAGCACCTCCAAGCCTTCCTAGGTGCTTGGAGAGTGATCCCAACTGCAGAGTGAGAAAGGGATATAGAGAGAGGGGAGGCTTACACACCTTCTGGTCTTTACTGGAGAAGGGTTTGAGACTAGGCAGTTTCTAGATTAGGGAGCCATATGTTGTGGTCAAGGGGTGCTGAGAACCCCAAATGACAGGGCAAAAGGCAAAGTTCAGGCCCTCAATTGTGTGCTGTTTTCATCCTTGTTAAAGGCATCTGACAACAAAGCAAAAAACATCATGCTAAAAAGCATGGAAGCAAACACACAACCCTGCTTCACTCCATTGGTGACTGGAAAAGTGTGAGAGCACTGTCCTTTATCCAGAACCCAGGCAAGCCTACCATCATGAAACTAGCATACGATACTTATGAACTCTTCCAGGAAGCCAAATTTCACCTTGATCTTCCACAAGCCCTCAGGACTGACAGTAACAAAAGGCTTGGTCAGGTTAATGAACATTGTGTACAAATCTCTGTTCTGCTTCTGGCATTTCTTTTTTTTTTTTTTAAGCAATTGGGGTTAAGTAACTTGCTCAAGGTTACACGGCCAGGTGTTTCTGGGTGGGTGCTAAGTGTCTGAGCCCGGGATTCGATCTCCAGGTCTTCTCAACACTGGAGCCGGTGCTCTTACTTGCTGTGCTACCTGGCCGCCCCTGCTTCTGGCATTTCTCCTGGAGTTGTTGGGCAGCAAACACCCTATAAACCATTCCTTGGCCCTTTTTGAAGCCACATTGGCTCTCAGGTAGAGGACCGTCTTCCAGATGAAGGATCACCTAATTAAGGAGTACTCTGGCAAGGATCTTGCCAGCAATCACTAAGAGAGAGAGAGAGATCTTGTGTGACTGTCACAGGACAATCTATTTCCTTTGTCTTTATAGGGATGGATAATGGATATGCCCTTGAACTCCGAGAGGATAACCTCCTCTTGCCATATAACCCAGAAAATTTCTGTCAACTTTTGTATGAGTAATGGACCCCCACACGTTGAAAATCTCAGCTGGAACAGAATCAGCAACAGGTCCTTTGCCACAGGAAAGGAACTTAATGGAATTCAAAATCTCTTTTTCAGTTGGAAGTTTGACTAGAGAAGGACTGACTACAACCTGAGGCATATGGTCAATGGCTTCAGCATTGGTTGATGATAGTCTGTTGAGAACACTATAGAAATTCAGCCCATCTCTCCAGGCTTATGTCCTTATCACTAATCAGTGGTTCCATCAGCACGGAGTAGTTGAGATGAATCATACATCTTTGACCCATAAATAGCCTTCAGGGCATTATAGGAGCACTTTGGATTGTTGCTATCAGCATAAAATTGAATCTCATCTGCTTTCTTACTCCGTGGAGAATCCTCCATCTCTAAACTTCACTTTACTTTTAATGGAATTAAAAGCTGTGTTCTTAGAGACCAATGAGCTGTCCTACTGGTAAACCCTGTGGAGTTCTTGTTTCTCATTTAGTAGCTTCTGAATTTCCCCATCATTTTCAAACCAGTACTGATGTTTGCAAATCTTTTAGCCCAGATGAGCAAATGCGGTGCTGTACACCAAACCTCTGAAATCTGCCCACCCCTTTTTCTATTCCACTGTTGCTGTGTGTTGGCTCAGCTTTCTTCCTAGGTCAGCAAGGAAAGGTTAAAAGCTCAGAGAAGGGCTTTAATCTGTTGATACTGAAGTTCCTGATAGTTGTCTTGCCTCGGGGCTACTGCTTTTGTTGAATTTGAATGTTTATCTTGGAGAGGATGTCTATGATCAGTTCAGCACTCTGTGCCACCCATCACCTTCATCACTCTCACATCTGCCTATCTCTTCTCCTTACAATGATGTAGTCCATTAAATGCCAGTGCTTGCTGTGAGAGTTCATCCACAACATTTTGTTATGTTTAGGTAAGTGGAAGACAGGGTTGGTGATGAGAAGGTCATGAGACACATACATCTTCAGTAGTAAGTGACTATTGCGGTTGCTATTTCTGACTCCATTCCTTCCAAAGACTTCCTGCCATGTCTGAGAGTCTATTTGTACTCTATTGTTAAAGACACCAAGAATTACAAGTTTGCCCCCTTTCAGCATATTGATGAAGACGGTCTTCATAGAACTTTTCTTTGACCTCATCAGAATCCGTAATGGTGGGAGCATATATACCAATGAATGGTGTCCTGGCACTTTCCTGCAAGTGGCAGTTGCATTGGCACAGGTTTACTGTGCACTACTTTTGGGAGGCATACAGGCTTGCTGACTAGATTTGATCTGATTGTGAAACCTATACCAGTTTCATGGTGTTCCACACCACAATAGCCAGTCCAGAAGTCCCAACTTCAGTAAACTGGCTTTCATTTTTCAGCCTTGTTTCACTCAGGGCTGCTATTTGTGTGTGGTGTCTGCTGAGTTCTCTTGCAATGAGAGCTGTTCATCTTTCAGGACTATTGGATTTCTTATTGTCCATGAGCATGTACACATTCCATGTACTGATCCTTAGTGGAATCGTTGCAAAAATTTTTGTATTTTTTTTTTTTTTTTTTGTATTTTGACTGCAGGGTGGTATTCCTGCCTGTTTGGTAAGCAGGCCAGGGTTGGGTGAGGCAGACATTTTTCAGGGCACTTTTTCTAGGCCCTTCCTCATGCCAGGAGGCAAGCAGTATGGTCCTTAAGACACCCAGGTTCTGGATTCAACAGGTTCTGGAAATCTTTGTGGAGTCCTATAGATGTTCTCATTAGCTATGGTGTAACTTTCTACTGGACTACCTCTAGCATATCAAAGCTATCTTTCTTCAGGGTGTGCCACTGCTATTTCTATAATGCAGCTGAGGTGCTAATGAGAAGTTGAAATCCTCTGACCCTCCAGAGTTCACAAGATCATCCTAATCTTATTCTTGCTTCACCACATTCTCCCTTCTTCCTCCTCAGGGATTCCCTTGCAGTCATTGACTAGAACTATTCTCTTTTCTAAGCTGCCAGATATGCAAATAATACTGTGTTCTACACTGGCTTGCTGTTTTATATTAAACAAGAACAAAGACCCCACATCATATAACAGAACATACATTAGTTTAATTCCTTCGATTGACTGATTGATTTGATAATGTTCTTACCTGATAAAGATACCTGGTTAGACTATCTTGTTAGTTATTTTAAATGGGGTCAGGTGTTTGGTTTATTTAGTATTTATTAAGCACTTATGTGTCAGGCATTATGCTAAGCACAGGGAATTAAAAAAAAAAGGACAAGAACAGCATTGCTCCCAAGAAACTTACATTCCAATAGGGGAGACAATGTGTAAAAACCAAAATGTGTAAGAGAAAAAGAGAGAAGATGAAAGGTAATCTTAGAGAGGAGGGCACTGGCAGAAAAAGGGACCAGGAAGGGCCTCTGGGAGGAAGTCAGGCTTGAGCTGGGTCTTAAAGGAATCCATGGATTCTTAGAGTCTGATTTATGGAGGGAGAGCATTCCAGACAAAGGGAACAGCCAGTAGAAAGACATGGAGATAGGAAGTGGAGTGTTGTGTGAGGGAAAAGCATGCAGGTCATAATGGTGGGGGAATATGGAGTTTGCAGGGAGGAGTAGGTGTAGAATGATTGCAAAGGCAGGAAGATAGAATAAAGTGAAAAGTGAAAGGGCCTGTAACAAAGTCTAGGGGACACCCAAAGCAGGAGGTTATTACACGTGGATGGAAAACTGGCAAAAGAAACTGAGGAGTGGTCAGACAGGTATGAGGAGAAGAGAGAGAGTCATGAAAACCCGAAGAGAAGAGAATATCCAGGAGGAGAGAGTGGTCAGCAGTGTCCAGTGCTACAAGGAGGTCAAGAAAGATGAGAAGTAAGAAGAAACCATTAGATTTTGCAATTTAGAAATCATTTGTAACTTTGAAGAAAACAGTTTCATTTGCCAAATGAGGTTGTAAGCCTCAGAAATAAATAATCTAGACTTCCCCCCTACCCCCAACATGGAGTTGTCTAGTGAAAGGGAACCCTCCTGTGACTGTCCATTTCACTTTTGGACAATTTAAAATGTCAGGATAGTTTCCTTATATTGAGCCTAAAATCTGCTTCTCTGCAATACAATTTTAACTGAATGCTTCTCATTCTGACTTCTAAGACCCAATAGACTTCACATAACTGAAGAGAAATATCTTGTTTCCCTCCAAGGCTTTTCCAAATTAAGCAATCTCAGTTCCTTCCTCTGAGCCTTTGGTGGTATTGTTTCAAGTCACCTAGTCATCCTGAGAGTCACAATAGGTTGGACATCCATAAGCAAATACAATACTGAAGAATACAGGGCAGAGTAGAGTGAGACATTAACCGTCCTCATCCTTTACACCAGGATTGTACCACATACGGCTGGCAACCAACCATTGCCAGTCTGTCTCTAGTCTAACCTGTCTGCCACCTGAAGAAGTTTACAAGTTGTGCAGGTCTGCTTTACACTACACCTTTCTTAAAACAGCTTACAACCAGGACAGCCTTTTAGGCTGCAATATTGCACTGACAGCCCTTGAAAAGCCCCTGACTCTTTCATATAAACTCTTACACATTCACTTTCTTTTCACTTTTTGGGGGGCTTTTCCTTTTCCTCTTTTTTCTCTCCTCGTCTTCCTCCACCACTGTATGCTTCTTTGGTAACCTAGTGAAGGCTGTATATTCAGTCATTGGGCTGTGAACTCCTTGAGAGCAGGGACTTACTTTGTCTTTGTATTCCCAACCCTTAGGCACTTCAAAAATGCTGTAGATTGACTATCTTCTAGAATTGGCTCTAAATGGATACATAGCAATTGAGGAGGTTTTTTTGAGAGCTAAGAGATTGAACTCATAGCTTTTATAGTTGTATCTACAGCTCATTGGACACTGAGTCTCTCAATGGAGGTTAAAATTCATCTAGAATCTTTGGGTCACATTTAAAAAATCTGGACACTAAAACACATGTTGCTACTGAGAATGGCAAATTAAGGTTGGTCAGAAGCCTTCAGTTCCACAGGTGGTTTTATTCTTTTGGCTTATGCCAAAAAAGTTGCTTTGCCCTCAGTAAAGATGAATTATGATACCTTATCTCATCAGCCATTGTATCTCTTGCAAGATGTAAATGAATTTCTCCCTGATCCTTTAGTGGAAGCCTGTTTGATTGAGAAGTTGGGTGGTCCGGAGCACTTCAGTTGGCTCCGCCTGAGGGGGGTAAAGAGCACAAAAAGGGGAAGAGAAAGGCCCTAAAGGGCAATTTCATCTTCAGCACACACTCATGTGAGTCAATCTCTGGTTTTATTGTTCTTCTTTACCTAGTTAGCTGTCTAAGAATCTTTGATCCAAGACCTGCAGCAGGACCCTGTGGCTTGGACTGGACAGCCAGAGCTTCAGAGGTGAGAGGAGGGGCTGTGCCGTGGAAGGCAGGCACTGGATACCTTGGATCCTTGCAATCTGCCGTGCTTGCATAACCTCCTGATTGCATGGTTACTGGCTTCGGTGCAGCTGGGCACCATTTCAATGCACATCTATGGAGACCGTGTTACAACAACAAAACAAACCACTGTAACTGCAAGTTACATTAGCAGCTTAAAAAAACAAGTCAACAGACTCGAAGGCTGTTCTGGGGAGCCCCTCCCAGGGAGTCAGCTTTGGGCCGAGAGGGAGTTACTATGCCTCCTCCTTGACTTCTTTTTTTTCTGCTAAAAACATTTCATTTTCTCTGAAGTTATTCCCTGCTGATGTTACTTTTTTCCCCACTGGCGTTCTTTCTGGGTCTTGGACCCATCATCTCAAGTTGAGACTGGATCTCCCAGAGGTCCCCCATCAGTGCTTCACTTTTAAAATCGATATTGGAGCAAGGCATGCAACCTAGGGAATAATTCATAGGAACATGTATCTAGGGTTGGAAGGGGACCTTAGGGACCATCTAGTCTAGCCTCCCCTCCCCTCCCTTTCCTGATCTACAGAGAGGCTAAGAGAGTAAGTGAAGACTTACCTGAGGTCATAGAGGTAGTGATCATGGGAGATGGGATTGGGATCCACATCCTCTGAGTCCCAAACCACTACTCTTTCCCCCTGTACCTACCATGCGGTAGGTTCACACAGTATGTCAGTCACAAGCACATTGATTCAAATTTTCTTACCCTCTTGATGCTTCAATTATTGCTTGGGAAAGCCAGTCATTTGGAAGAGTTAACCCACCTTCCAAAATCAGGAAATAGGGGAGAAATCTACCTTTATCTAGAGGGTCCACAAATAAATAAAGTACTGCTCAGAGTTTCTATAACACATTGCCCCTAAATGAAGTGAAAGCAAAGGAGTTCCCAAAATGCCAGTGAAGCAAGCCCAGGGCTACATTAGATTGGAGTCTTTCCAATATAAGAAGCCTCCATGTACTCATATATCTCTCTTCAATTTGTGAAAGTGCAAATTGACAAGCCAAGAACCCTGCATAGAAGTAATATGAAGCCATGGGAGCATGGAAGGAAAATTAAAGCTTTTCAGAATGGTCCTGTTAGTTACTCAATTTAATCTCTTGAAAAACAAATATAAGGTAGGCTTGAGACATTTTAGCCTGATTGATATTTCCTTTTTTTTCAGTCCTTTGCCTCTCTCTTGCCTCAGAAATTCCTCTTTCCAGTGTATAGAATATTGTAATGTTTCTTTTGTATTGTAAATTTTCATTACCTTTGTAAAAAAAGAAGTCAAAACAAACTAAAATCAAAGTTTTGATGATATCAAAACTCTCCTTTTTCCAATTCTTTGATTTTATCTGTCCCAAGTTCCTTCTGATTCTTTTCCTGGGCTTTCCCTCCCTAATCTTCATTTTCCTCTTTTTCCTCTTCCTTGCTCCTTTCTTTGTCTTCTCAACTAACCGACTTGATCCCCCCACCCCCCATTCCTTACCATCTCTTCTTATTTCTCCAGCCCTTTGGGGAGAGATAGAACATTCCTTTTCAACTGTCATCACAAAACTTTAATGAAGCTCCCCCCAAGGCTTGCTTAATATTGTTCAGTTCACAGACCAAATGGCTCTGGCGGTTCTGAAGGAACTGTCTGAATGTGTGGGTGTGGGTGTGGGGTGTCAAGGGTGGTGGTGGTGGTGGAGGATTAGATGACCTCTCCAGGGTCATTCCAACCATGAGATGCCATGATTCTATGAAGAGATGCACTTGGGTGTGGTGGATCATAGAATCATAGCTGGAAGGGGACCTTAGAGATAGATGGAGTTGGAAGGGAATTCAGAGATTATCTAGTCCAACCCTTTGATCTTGGAAATGAGGTGACTGGGGGCACTGAAATGACTTGCCCAAAGTCATACAACTAGATAACATGCACATTATGAAATTCAGTCCCTCTTGGCTTGTTATCCTAGATACCCCAGCGCAGATGTTTCAGTATGCATTTAGCTCTGAACACTTGGCTCACATCATTCCACTCCTCCTTGGTCTATTCTATATTAGGAAGTTATATGCTCATCCTAATTTTGAGTTAATAAACTCTGCTAGACTTAAAAGAGAAATCCCATGCTACCAGTAGCTTTCGGATTACATTTATATATAGTGTTTTGTGATTGCCTTACAATGTCTCTTTCTCAGGAGGTAGTGTTAACATTTTTTTTTAAGACCACACCTGTGATTTTATCATTTAACAGTTTCTCAGTTGAAGAAACTGCCTCTACCAAGGCAGACAAATAATTTTTCTTCAGCTTAAAGTTATAGAGAATTGCCTGGGGGTATTGAGCAGTTAAATGACTTTCCCAGGATCACTCAGTGAATAGATGTCTGCAGTGAAATTTGGATCCAGGTCATTGTGACCTTAAGGCTCTAGCCCTTCTTCTAGCACTTTGCCATATTGCCTTGTTGCAGATCTCCCATTTTGATAAGAAAACTGAGGCTCACAGAATCTAGATTGAGTTTCAAGAGTCTGAAAGACCTCTTAAGGGCGGGGACCATGACTTAACTAAACTTTTTTATTTCCCTTTGTACCTAGCAGAGTGTTTTATACAATAGTGGTTTAATCTTTGTTGAATTGTAAGTGACAATAATAACAGTACAATGTGCTTAATATTTGTTTGATATACTTATCAACATTCATACACAGTCATGGTCAGAATGAAAAAAAACCAACCCTTCAAATAGATGCAGATCTAATTAAGCTACTGCCAAGGTCAGTGGTATATATTGTACTAACTATCCCATTAGAGTGTAGGTTTCCTAAGGCTAGGATTATTTTTCACCTTTTTTTGTATTTCTCTACTTGGCACAGAAAGTCTCTGAGAAGCTGGAAATCCAGTTGAGATAATTCCTAAATCTTCTGTGCACGTGTTTCTATCTTTTATTGCTACTTGATATAACATCAGGGCCACACAGGCTTTCAATAACCAGGAGAACTCTAGAGTGTTTGTGATGATTGCCTCACAGAGTTATTGTTGTGA
This sequence comes from Petaurus breviceps papuanus, assembly GCF_028583685.1. Lineage (NCBI taxonomy): Eukaryota > Metazoa > Chordata > Mammalia > Diprotodontia > Petauridae > Petaurus > Petaurus breviceps. Next base: position 21,876,201 of record NW_027187358.1, read on the forward strand.
GAAAAGTATTTTATGCATTATAAATAGATCTAGAAATTTGATTAGTAACTATTGTTACAAATAATTTTAACAACCTGTATCTTCCCTCCGGACCTTTTTTTGGGGATGTTATTTCAATATGTGTGTTGTGGTTGCATGATGTGTTGTGGAGGAATTCAGTCAGACTACCTCTAATTCAAGGATAGGCTTTTATTGAGATTAACACCTCTCATGAAGCAGGCTAAGTTCCAAGGGGAGCCAGCAACTTCAGAGAAAGCAAGATGGGTAAAGATGCAATTATATAACAGAAATTATGAATTTTAAACAGAAATTATGAATATTAAAAAGGGATTAGGTAATAGGGAAGGGGTCCCAGTCACAGTGGAACTGTGCATATGACCCATAATGCATACAGAAAACCCACTGGGGGGGTATGTATGTATGATAATGATATTATAATAAACCTCTCTCTGTCATAGAGGATGGCTTTTGCTTTTACTGAACAGGTGCCTACTTAGGGAAAGTCCTTTATATTGTTTTGGGGTCCACATCCTGCTTGGGCATCCTGGTGGTGCTGCTTTCTGATTGGCTGAGTATTGTGATCCTAGATGAATGTGGTTGTGGTTGAGTGCATGGACATACCTGCTGTTTCTGTGGGAAATATGAGGAATGGGTCTGGGGGTAGTGGCTAGCTAGAGGCAGTGGCTGAGATCCCATCACATGGACATGCCTGCTGTTCTGCGAGAAATATGAATTCATGGACACACCGTTGTTCTAGTGAGCAGTGAGGCATATATGAAGAAGTTAAGATATTGGGATGTGTGTGTGTGTGTGTGTGTGTGTGTGTGTGTGTGTGTCTAGGTGGGGCAGTGGGCCTACTGTTAAATGGGGCCTATAAAGAAGTTAGAATATTGGGGCTGGGGACAGCTTTATTAGGATTCCATCATGTATACTTGATTAACAGAAGATGTTCAGGGAACTCAATTTCCTAATTGGTAAAATGAGTGTATTAGACTAAATCACCTTTGAGATTTCTTCCACTTGCAAATTCTGTTCTCCAATGTCTCCTCCACTTCTCCACTATTCATTTAAATCATATTTATCTTTTAAGGTTGAGCTCAATTCTCCTTCCCAGAAAATGATAAACCCACAATTCCTCTTTTTCTATGAACACTTAATGTCTGTGCTACCTTATCTTTTTTCACATATCTCATGCAAATGCTGTATTTTACATGTGATAAACAAATGCTGTATTTTGATATTCTATGTTACATGGCATGTAGGTGGTAGAGTGGATAGAGAGCTGGATCTGGAGTCAAGAAGACATCTTTTCAAGTGCAAATCTGGCCTCAGACACTTAGCTGTGGGATCCTGGGCAAGTCATGTTTACCCATTTGGCTTCAGTTCCTCATCTGTCAAATGAGATGGAGAAGGAAATGGCAAACCACTCTAGTATCTTTGTCAAGAAAACCCCAAATGGGGTCATGAAGAGTTGGACATGACTGGAAAAATGACCCAACAACAAAAATGTTACATGTAAATATTAGAGTTTAATACTGTAGATAAATATATTATTTTACAAGCTGCTTGCAAATGCTATATTCCACATATCACATGTAAACACTATACATTATACTTTATATTTCATGTGTCATATGAAAATGTTTGGTTTTGTGTTATATGTAAATGGTATGTTTTACATATTACAGTACGTGTGGTAATTTAACATATTAAATAGAAATGTTTTCATGTTATCTTTTTCTACATGTTGTCAACCTAAAATAAAGGGGAGGTATTTGGGGAATTGTAATTGGGACTTACTAGAGTCAGTACCAGAGTACTGGAGTACCCTGGGAGGAGATTGGGCAGGAGGTTCTTACAGAGTAAGAGGGGAGGAGATGGGCACAAATCTTGGGATAACCCAGCTGCATGTGATAGGGAGTTGGGACATACAAGATTTTACAAGGTAAGTTGTTTTTCAAAACAACCAAATGTCCATAGAGAAAGCTTGGGAATCTTGGGAGGGGAGAGTTGAAGTTTTACAAAATAGCCAGAGTCTGGGGGGTAGTAACATCTGGTCAGCCTCAGGCAATTCATGGGTTTGGGAACAAGGACGAGGTCAGCTTCAGTCAGCTAGTTGTCAGTAAGGTCCGCAGCATTCCGCCTGTGATCAGCTACATTCAACAATGTCTATATCTTGGCTCTACAATTGATTTATAAGGTTTTGTTTTTGTTTTTTCCTGTAGGATGGGGCTATGACTTTTACTTCTTTGTATCTCCCATGGTATACTAGATTTAGAGAATTTAGGTTCAAATCTCACCTCTGAACCTTTGTGATCTTGGACATGTCATCATCCTGAGACCACTGTTTAATCCTCTGTAAAATGACAGTGTTGGACTAGCTGGTATCTGAGAACCCTTCTTGCCCTAGATCTATAAGCCTGTGGTTTAAGTACAGAACGTCGCACGTACTCTGCACAATCCATAAATATTTATTGATTGATGGACTTCATTTTACTCCTTTTCCTTTAAATGACTTTTTAGTTGCCTTTCTGGGAAATTAGAGAAAACCCAGCTTTTGGATTGAGAACAGAGTCCTTTTCTTTTTTTCTGCTTATAAATAAAGCAACTCAGTACTTGGTGAATTACATTAATTTGACTGGATTAACAGTTAGATCTTTTTTTGGTAAGAGCTACTTCAACAATTTTTTTTTTCTTCAGACTGTACTTTAGGAAGAGGCTCACCTGAAGACTTTGCAGTTTTTCAAGTTGTAATCTGTGGTCACTGAAATCTTTTATTATACTCAGTGGAAAGTAACCTTGCCTTCAAGTTATATAGGTTGTGCCAAACTGAAATGTAATTTCCACTAATGAATTATAAGAATTGGAACAAAACTTGGAAGGTGATAAAAAGATATGGATAGTGAATATTTAAGCAAACAGATAAAATGTTTAATACCTGGGACTATTCACTGAACTATTCTTAGGAGCTTGGGGGAGGAGGAGTGTTGGAAGGGAAGGGCTTAGAGAAAACTAAACCAACCAAATTCCTGCAAGTGCTAAAGTAAGTACATGGATATAGTCTAGTAACTAGTGCTCTAAAATTTAAAAAATTAAATTGCATATTTTTTAATGAACAGAAATTTATTTTCTCTACCTCCCACCATTTCCTCACCCTATAGGAAAAGAATAAAGAAAAAAAATTCCTTGTAACAAATATGCAAAGTCAAGCAAAGCAAGCTCCCTCTTTATTGTTGTTGTTTTATCATGGTGTCTGACTCTTCTTGGCCCCATTTAGGATTTTCTTGGCAAAGGTACTAGGGTGCATTTCATTCTCCACCGCATTTTACAGATGAGGAAATTGAGGCAAATTGAGGATTAAGTAACTTAAACAGCATCACCTAGCTAGTAAGTGTCTTGAGGTCACATTTGAACTCAGGTCTTTCTGACTCCAGGCCCCGAGCTCTATCCACTGTGCCACCTAGCAGCCAAAATTTGCTACCTTTAAAAAATAAATCACAGGGGCGGCTAGGTGGCACAGTAAACAGAGCACTGGCCCTCGATTCAGGAGGACCTGAGTTCAAATTCGACCTCAGACACTTAACACTTACTAGCTGTGTGACCTTGGGCAAGTCACTTAATCCCAATTACCCTCCAAAAAGCAAAAAAAAAAAATCTATCTGTCCGTCCGTCCGCCCGTCTGTCCGTCTGTCTGTCTGTCTATCTATCTATCTATCTATCTAATCTCTTCCCTTGCTTCCCATTCCTTGCCATTTCTTTATGGTCAACATCTCCTGTCTTGGTCCTTTTGCCTCCTGTCTCCTACCACCAATCTACATGGCTTCAAGTTGTCTGTCTCTCAATTTTCAATCCTGTTGAACTCATCATGCATCTACTATGTGTGACAGCATTGTGCTAGAGATTTAGAATACAAAGGTAAACAGACAGCTAAGTGGTGCAGTGGATAGAATGCCTGGCCTGGAGTCAGGAAAACTTGAATTTAAATCTAGCCTCAGAAACTTACTAGCTGTGTGACTCTGGGCAGGTCATTTAACTGCTTTCTGCCTCAGTTTCCTCAGCTGTAAAATGGGGATAATAATAGCACCCATAAGCCAGGGTAAAGATTATTTAGCATTGTAAGCTTAATACATGCTTATTTCCTTCATTCCTAGAAATGCTAGGTTATGTACAGGGCGTTCACACCTGTAATTGTTTCCTGAGCTTGGAATGCACTTTCTCCTACCTCTGCCAGCCCTTCCTTTATTCCTTTCTTCCTTTAAATCCTATATGCTGTTCCCAGAGGGAAACTTTTTCTGATTCCCTTAGGTATTAATGCTCTTTCCGGGCTCTCAAATGATTGTATATACATTTATCTGTTTAGATGTTGTATATCCTTTATAGAATGTAAAACAGGGACTATTCTTCATTTTCTTTTCGTATCCCTCCCTAATGACTAGTACATAGTAAACAGCATATATTGTCTTGAAAGGAAGGGAATAAGTATTAAGTGCCTACTATGTGCCAACTGGGCTAAATGTTAAAAAAATTGACATTTTAAGTACTTAATAAATGTCTACTGTATTGGAGGAGAGAGCAGTGCCACAGCGACAGGACCTAGGGTATGGTAGATGGGACCAGGCAAAGAACTGAGAGTGGCAGGTAATCACTTTGGGGAGGAAGCATGCTCCCTGTATGTCAGTATCTGGAGGCAAAGCTTTGGTTGTCCAGTACTAGTTAGGAGTCTCCTTCCCTGCCCTATTCTTTCATAAGACACAGGGAATGTGAAAACACTTTCTTTTCAAATGGTAACTTTAGACAAGATACATCTCTTGTACAGGCGGTTTCTGTTTTTATGATACGCCACCTCCTTGGATGCTGTAACTTTAGGTCTTTGTAGCACAAATCAAGCATGAATGCTCTGTTTATCTGATCCTTTGACAGTGTCATGCATCTGGGTGACTTAGCAGATAGAGCTTTAGATTTGGTGTCGGTAATACTTGAGTTCAAATCTTCTCTGAGAAACACAATACCTATGTGACCCTGGGCAATTCATTTGACTTCTGTGTCCCAGTTTCCTCATCTGTAACATGAAGGAGTTGGAATTCATGGCCTCTAAGGCCCCTTCCAGTTCTAAAATTATGATCTTAGGTCTTCATTTTTATTTTATAATTTAAAAAATAGCTACCATGTTATTATTAAGAAGCATTTAAAAATATAGGTTGCACTTTAAAATGATGTGTTCTGTGATTTAATTTATAAATTTTTTAAAAAGCATGTTAATGTATATTTAAAGATTGAAACATAAAAGAAGGCAATAACATTTTTCTAAGAACATGGCAAGGATTTGTAAAATTTTAAAAGAAAAATTGGATTAATAAAATACAGAACTCTCATCAATTGCAAATTGAGAAAATCTATAAAAAAGACCAATTCCTTTACAATTCTTAAAAAAATATCTGTTCTGACCTTAATCCAAATAAAATGACTATTTGAACATACAAAGAAGAGTAAAAAAAAAAGAATTATAGACCAATCTTTATGCTGTTTAGTTACCTTTTTATGTGTTGTCTCTTCCCATTAGATTGTGTGTTCCTTGAGGTCAGGGATTAACTCTTTTTATCACTATGAGTTGCTAGGTGACCTGTCCCTTATGAAGTTTATTCTAATTACCATAACTACTTCATATAAAGAAAGTTACTGAGTTATTTGGTAGCAGTGATAGCGATCTTCCTTAATATTGCTCATATTTAAAACACCTATTATTATGTGTATTGTGCTATGATAGTTATCAAGTAAATGATTTGTTAATGTTTGGTGATCTAGGCTTGCTTGAGAGCTCTAGCTCTTTGTTCCTTGGAAAAGAAAGGCACAGTGATACCTACCATAGGAGTATGTTGGGGATCCCTCATGAGTGTCAGATGAGAACACAATTTTCTTTAAATACTGCTGAGTAGGCAGTGGTATCTTCCATATTACACTGAAATCTTTGATTATTTAAGATCTATGCAAATCAGAGAAAAGCAAGATTTCTCCCTCTCCTATGTCTGCCTCTGGCTTGACTAGGTTTTGAATCATAGACATTTAGACTTGGAAGGGTATTGTAAGCCCCTCCCTTGAAGCTAGTATGTAGCAAGTTTGTTCATGTTTTCCATTCAATCTCTTCCTTTGCCAAGTCTTCTGTAGCACCCATAAAACAAAATAGGTTCATTAAATCTGAGATGAGAGTTGTATGTTGGTAAATGAGATTGGCAATTATACCAATGCAATTAAAAAAACCGATGTTTATATTTGAGAAAAAAAAACCAGCCACAAGATAAATAATTGACCAGTTGCTGCTTCCATCTTGGTTTCAAAATGAATGAAGTCAACTTGACTCAAGAAAAGGTAGTTTCCTCCAGATTTAGTGAGAATTAAGTAGCTTAATATGGAATGATTTCATTGTTGTTGGTTCAATTAGACTTGTGGATAAGAAAGGACAGAGAGCTAGCAATCCGAATTTCTTTTCACCAGTCTAGGACTTGGCATCTAATTGGGTGTTGGGGGAATGGGAGATGGAGTAGTCAGTGAGCACCATGATTTTTGAGCCTTGATAACTAGGAGAATAGTGGAATAATTAACAAGAAATAGAGGAGGAGCAGGGCTTTTTTTGGGGGAAGTTCAATTTTGAAAGTGTTGAGTTTGATGTACTACTAAGACCTCTAGGTGGAAATGTCTAGTAGGCAACCTAGATGAGAGACAAGATAAACACATATGGAATGATAAATGACAATCCAAAACAGCAGTTCAAGGCAGGATGTGATATGTTTTCCAAACAAATGGTACAGAAAGGTAAGTGTAATTGGGGCACTGTGGGTATTTAGAAAAGATTTCATGAATAATAATATGGTGCTATTATGTGCCAGGCACTGTCCTAATCACTTTGCAATTGTTATCTCATTTGATCCTCACAACAACCCTGGGAGTTAGGTGCGATTATTAAATCCCAATTTTACAATGAGGAAACTGATGCAGAAAGGTTAAGTGACTTGCCCAGGGTCACACAGATAGTATCTGAGGTTGAATTTGAACTTGTCTTCTGACTCAAGACCCAGTACTCTATCTCTTGAGCCTCTAGCTGCAGTGGAATTTGAGGTCCAGACCTGAATCACCAGTCTCTAGGTAGACATCCCCACCTGAATGTTTCATTATTATATCAAATTCACTGTTTTACCCCCTAAACCCATCCTTCCTCATAACTACTCTTATTTCTGACAAGGTACCACCATCCTTCTAAGCATGCAAGTTTACAACTTCAGAGTCATCTTTGACTTGTCACTTTTACTCATTCCCTCACTCATCTTTGTATCTGATCAATTGCTAAATCTTATTGTATTAAGGGTCTGGCACAGGTCCAGACCACCTGAGTTGATGTCTACCATCTGGAAGATGCTAGAGACCAGCTTCCAAGAGATTTGTGATGATGTGTAAGGGAAGTTCCTTGGAGAAACTGAAACATGTGTGGACCTTCTGTAACTGGTTTTAGTGGAATAACTCTGTGATGAAAGAAAAGCTGTATGATTGACTTTAGAGACATTCACAAAGGCATCTGGTGGAGTAAGGTGATTCCTCACTCATTGCATTTGGTGCAGGGGGTAGAGTTTCCAATCTGGGTTGGGAATACAAAGTTATAGGAATCTGGGAGCAGTAAATGCAGATTTGATGTTACAGTCAGCCCAATACTGATGCTCTAAGGCAGCAAGGAGTTACCTTTGGGAGTAAATTTCAGGACCCCAGCCCAAAGGATGAGAGCAATGCCACTTTTGCATGTGATCTTTGTGGGATCAATACTATATAAGAACTAAGTTAAGTTTTGAGAGTATTCTCCACTAGAGACCAAGATGGTGTTAGGGAGATTATTCCTCCAAGGTGTTGGGGGGAATGTTTGTATGTTTGTTTTTGCTATATCTTTGAAGCAAATATCCCTTTGTAAAAACCAACCAATATTAAGTAGTAAAATGGAGTTGGGTGCTAGTCACAGGTTCCTAACAAATGAGGGAGGTGGTTGAGTTTGAGTCAATAGAAACAGGAAAGAACACTCCATACACCCTTCAGAGTACCCTGGAACACTGAGGGGCAATGAAGCCATATAGTCCTGAGATAGTGGGGCTAGAGTGTAAGTGTTAAATGACCAATTCTATCAAGTAATCAGTAAATATTTATTAAATGCCTACTATGAGTCAGGTACTCTTCTATGCCCATTTACTGCCACAGTATTTCTCACATCTAGGCCCTTTTCTCCATTTATATAGTCAACACTTTAGAGCACTTTCACCTGGATTATTACAATAATCTATTAATTGGATTTATTCCTTCCATTCTTTCTCAAACAGTTGCTCCATGGATATTCCTATGCATAGGTCTGACCATATTACCTTCCTTCAGGTGGCTTCAAGCTTCAGGTGTTCCCTATTGGCTTCAGGATAAAATAGAGACTCCGCTGAGCATTTAAAGCCCTTCACAGTCTTTCACTCTGACTTTCCATATCTGATATTACTCCCTCTTATGCAATCCACTTTTCAGCCAATTGGAAGCAGCTAGGAGGGGCACTAGATAGAATGCTGGTCCTGGAGTAAGGAAGAGCTGAGTTGAAATCAGATGTCAGATACTTTCTAGGTTTATGACTTTGGACAAATCATTAACCTCTGTTTGCCTAGTTTCTTCCATTTTAAAATGAGGATAATAATAGCACCCACCTCAAAGGATTATTGTGAGGATTAAATGAAATAATGTTTATAAATAACAATGCTTAGAACAGTGCCTGGCACATAATAGGCATTTTCCCTTTCCTTCCCCCATCCCTCCTACTAGCCTAATTGCTGTTCCCCAAGTATGACATTCCATATCCATAATTTAAAAACATATTTGATTTATGAAATAATACAAGCATTTCCATAACATAGTAGAATTAAAAAAAGATGATTGTACATGAAATTGCAAATTTATTATGTACAACTTGCTATTCCTTTTAAATATATAGTAATCATGTAACTTTCTTTTTATTTTCTTTTTTCTTCCCTTCTGCCTAAGATGGCTACCATTAGATACAGTGTGTGTGTGTGTGTGTGTGTGTGTGTGTGTGTGTGTGTGTGAGAGAGAGAGAGAGAGAGAGAGAGAGAGAGAGAGAGAGAGAGAGAGAGAGAGAGAGAGAGAGAGAGAGAGAGAGAGAGATCATTCTATACAGACTTTTTATCAGTTCTTTCTCTGGATGCAGAAAGCTTCTTCCTTCATAGGTCCTTTGTACTTAATTTGGGTATTTATAATAGTCAAAATGACTTAGTGACTATAAAACATTTGGTGGGGAGAGATCCTTTTCAGTTTACCTTCCAGGTTTTCCTCAGGCATGTGGTGAGGCATCCTCCGCTCCCCACTTTCCCTGACACTATCAGTTATCAACTTACACCCTATAGTTGTATGAATAAGGTCATGAAAGAACTCATCTGGCTCCCATGTAGCTCCTTCTGGTATAATTATGGTTCTTGAAAAGAACATGGAATGTAGAGGAAGGCTTTATATAATGAATATAGGATTGACTTCTGTGATCTAATTATGCCATCCCTGAGAAGTTATATGGATTAAGGGAAACTGCTTTCTCTTTTTTTTTTCTTTCCCAGAATTGTTGTGAGGATAACATTTGTAAAGTGCTTTGCAAACTTTAAAAGTCCTATGCAAGGTGTCCCAAAAATCTTTGTGCTGTTTTAAGTGTTAGCACATACATATATGTACACACATACAGAAATTGAATAAATGCTAGTTACGATGATGATGATGTCATACTCCCCTGTTCCAAAACTCACTACTTAGAAGCTGGTAGAACTTCCAATGTATGAATGAATGGATTAAAAATATTTATTAACTACTTATTATGTGCTAAGTGTTCAGAATACAAATACAAAAGCAATGACAGCCCCTAACCTCAAGGAGCTTATAGGGAGAGGCAATTCATATACAGAAGTGGTGGCCAGAGAAAAGAATTTTATTTTGGGAAGCCACAGGAACGGAGAGTGGAGTATGACAAATCTTCTCCAGAAACAATGACAATGTTGATTTATCACAGATGATTACAATATTGATTTGGGTTTTCAGAGCAAGGTGGAAAGCTGAGGAGGAAGAGGAAAGTTGGTAAGTATATGGTGGTAGAGCAGAAAATGCCTGGTATAAGGAAGCAGCGTCCTAGAAAATTCTGAGCTGAGAATAATGTATCGTAACCCCCTTTGAGGGGGTAGTTGAGAAGTTAGCTTGGATTTAGATGACTAGAGGCATATGACCTAGTTTGATTGGAAGTAGTAGACAGGGTTAGACCCAGGGCTTTTGAAATGTTTGCTCTTACCCTTTCTTGCTCTTTTTCTTTCTGTTTGGTCACAAGGAAAAAGTATTTTACTTTTCCTCCTTTCTTTTTGGTTGAGCAGAGAAATAGGTACTTGGTTTTGCTTTCACATGAAAAAATTCTTTTTTCCTCTTTTTTTTTGCTAGGAGTGGGAAAGTCCAGATATCCTTATACCCACATAGGACTCACTGAGTCTACAACATGTGTAAATTGCAATGCATTAGTTTTTCCTTTCCAGGGATAATTGACTGTCATATTTTAAAGATTATTGTTAAGGACACTATTTACATTATATAGGAATCATAATGTAGTAAAAAAAGCTGAAGATGATATGATGGTGCACTTAGAGAACCCTAGAGAGTCAACTAAAAACTAATGGAAATAATTTCAGTGAAGTTGAAAGATATAACATAGATCCTCATAAATCATTAGCATTCCTACATATAACTCAGCCAAAAAAAGCTAGAGAAGGATAGTCCATTGAATATAATTACAGAAGCTACGAAATATTTGAGAGTGTATCTTCCAATATTCACCCAGTGACTATGTAAATCTAACCATAAAACACTCTATACAGAAATAAAGACCCAAAAACATTAATTGCTTATTGTTATATGTTGACTCAATGCAACAAAAGTTGACTACACTACCTAAATTAATTTACTTATTAATAGTTTACCAAAGTTCCAAAAGAATATTTGATAGAGCTAGAAACTGTAATAACAAAATTCTATGGAAGAACAAAAGGGTAATAATGAAAAAAAGCGAGTAGAAAGAGTTCTACCAGTATCAGACTTAAAACTGTACTACAAAGCACTAACAATGAAAACATCTTAGTATTGGTTTAAGAAAAGAAAGTTTGATCTGTAGGACAGATTAGGTATATAAAACAGAGAAGCAAGCAAACACAGTAGTATAGTGTTTGATAAACCCAAAGACCCCAGTTTCTGGGGAAAAAAACTCACTATTTGACAAAAACTATTGGACAAAATGGATATCTAGCTAGATTCCACAATGGATAAAGTCTTTAGTCAAGAGTCCGAATTCTAATTTGGCCTCACGCATTATTGTGTGATGCTGCGCCTCTGTCTCAGTTTCCTCAACTGTAAAATGGGGATAATAATAGCAGTACCTCCCAGGGGTGTTGTGAGGATTAAATGAAATAATAATTATAAAGTGCTTAATACAGTGCCTGGCATGACACAAGTTACTCTTAATACTTGCTTCCTTTCTTTTTTCCTTCTTACACATACCTATATAACTTTTTATCTCTAAGTGCTAAAACCTTTCAGAAGTGCTGATGCTGAACAGGTTTGGGATACTGCAGACTGGTTAATAGGGATATATGGGTTATATGGGTTTCTTCCCAAATTCTTTTGTTATATTCTTGCCATTCAGGATATTTTAAACACTTGTTAAAATTGCACACACAAGTGCAGAGACAATCCTTCATCTTTGTCCTTTCCAAATATTTTCCTCCCTTTTTGTGGATGCCCAAAGTTTCTATGACAGAAAAACAAAGTCCTTCAGAATTAGAGATTACAAGCTAAGGTAATATTTACAACACCTCACTTATAATATGTAATCATTCACTGTGTCAGAGGGAGGAGGGGAAAAGTGAGCATCTGAAACACAGGGAAGGAAGGAGTAACAGCTGGTGTTCTATAGTACTTCACAGAATCACAGAGTTAGAAGCATCTATCTAATTTAACCTGTACCCAAAAGTGTCCACTACAAAACATCCTACAAATAGTGAACAACAATCAACCAACAACTATTCATTATGCATATACTTATATGCCAGTGTTGTGCTAGGTGCTAGAGATACAAAACCGAAAGGGATAGTTCCTGACCTCAAGAGAAATAGAAGAATGTCCTATGGGGGATGTTGAACATGTTCACAGATAAAGAAATATAGGACATGCACAGCCTTTGCTTGAATATATATGCAGTAAGGGGGGAACCCACTACTTCTCAAGGCAGCCTGTTCCATTTTTTTGATAGCTTTAATTGTAAGGAAGTCTTATTTGATCCTTACAATAATCCTGTGAGGTAGATATCACCACCATTTTAGAGATGAGTAAAATGAGCTGAAAAATGCTTAAGTGAGCCTGCCCATAGAAGAAAACATTCAAAGCTGTGTGTCTCCTGATTCCAAGTCCAGTACCCTCTGTGCTCACTGTGTTCCTTCCTGCATGCTCAGCTTATAAATCAGATGTAATGGTAATTGACATATTTTTCTGTGGCAATCGCAAGGAGAAATGGTAATGTTCTGATCCTTTTGTTCTCCATAGGGTATGGTCAGTTTCTCTTTGTCTGTGGCCTAATGTAACCTGGCTTATTGGCATACCCTAAAGGATGAAATTGTGTATGTGCAAGTGGAAACTGCTTATGTGAAAATCTAAAGTCAACCCTGACCAAAATGTGGTTGGAAATTTTGACCAGGAACTATAAAACTGTCAAGAACTAGGGACTGATCTTGCTGCCACACCAAATAGCTTGTTACGGAAACTATTGAGAAGATAAAGAGTCATAGATTTAATTTGCTTTGTGCTCAGCATTGTTTGCTACGGGAGCATCTGGCAGAGTTAAATAGCTTTGCATTACATCATTTTTCATCTCTTGCTTTTAATTTATCATTTCCATTGATTTATTTGACACCGAAACTGGGCCCACCCTCTTCTGAGCACGTCCTGTAGAATAAAAAATGTGCATCGATATCATTCAGTGTCCTCAAGATGAAATATCTTCTTTGATTTGGTTTGGCCCTTTAGAAAAAAGGAGAGGTTTCTTTGATGCTTTTGTAGCAGATGGTTTTATTTCTCCATCCTCATGAGCAAGGGTGGGCAGCTTGTAGGCTGAAAGGATTTCAGATTTCAAGTTCTATATTGGACTTTCTATTGTTTTGTAGCTGGCATTCACAACCCTGGGTGTCTTTATTGTCTTTATATAGGCCAAGCCTGTTCCTCCTTCTGACTTGATTGCTTCCCCCCATTGTTCACCTCAGCCTCCAGAACTGGAAGCCTTGGTGTTATCTTTGACAGGCAGTGTGGTGTCATGAAAACAATACTATACCATGAAACAGGAAACCTCCGTTCAAGTCCTTATTCTGACACTTATTAGTTCATGTGCTCAGGCAAATCACTGAACCTCTCTGAACCTTGATTTCCTGACTGATAAAATATAACCATACTATTGATTCTGCTTACCTCATAGGGCTATTGTGACGATAATATTTTGTAAACTTTAAAGGACAGTATAAATGTGGGTTATTATTACTGCCTTTGAGCCTTCTCTCTGTCTCAGCTTTTATATCCAGTCCTGTCAATTCCGTCTCTGTAAGATCTTTCTTCCTCTCTTTTCTAATTCCTGCTACTCATCAGACCCTGATTAACACCCATCTACACTATTGCAGTAGCGTCTTAGTAAGTCTCTCCATTATTTTTCCTTCTCTTTTTCAAATCACCCTTCATACGTCTGTCAGACTAAAGCAGAGGTAATGAGATTTAATGGAAAGAACATGGAATGTAGTCAGGTGACCTGACTGGGTTTGAATCCAAGCTCTGATATTTATGAGTGATGTGACTATGACAAGTGACTTAATCTTTATGAGCCTCAGTTTCTTCATCAGAAAAACTGGAATAATTATAGTCAGGGGAGCTATATGACAGGGTTGATGCGAGGAAAGCACTTTGCACATCTTAAAAAGTGCCCTATAAATGTGAATTATTATTATGCACATGCCATGCATGTTAAACTTTGCTGTCTCCCTGTTGCTTTAGAGATAAAGTTCAAATACCTTTTGAGATACTTTACATTCTAATTTGCTGTCAACTCTAGTCATCTTCTTTCCGTACCCCTGCTACTGCATACTTTGAACCCACAGGCCTCCAGAGAGCTTACCTTGGAGGACTTAACTCTGCTCAGCTTTGGAACTCCTGCCCTGGGCTGGAGCAGTCCTGATAATGACCAAATTTCGCATACAATCCAGCTGTCCACAGTGGCTATCTTCTTGACATCTGTCTTGACTCTGGGCATCTTCTTCCTCTTGCCTCACCCCCTCCTCCTACATTTTTCACTTCTTCTTCTGGAAATTGTAATCAAATCAATCAAGTACTACCATGGCTTCATGAAAGAACATCTCAATTCACTTCATTCACTGTCTCTGTGACTTACCAGACTAAAACATCTTTCCCTAGACATTATATTCCTTTATATATTGTGTCTCCCTATTAGAATGTAAACATCTTGAAGGCAAGGACTCTTATTTCTATAAGTAAATGATTCTGTATTTGAATCCTTGGCAGTTAGCCTGTCAAAGATTCTTGATTCAGTCAAAGTCTTCATTCAATCAAAGGCACTTGACTGACTAAAACTCAATTTAGAAAAACGACAAAAAATCCTACTTTGCTTGCCGGTTCAGTGCTTGGTATACAGTAAGTGCTAAATAAATGCTTTTCATTCATCCATTTCATTTGTCCCTTTGTTGTAAAAGGCCCTTCACAATCTGGTGCCATCCAACCTTTTTGGACTCATTTCATACTGCTTACCTTTATATCCTGTCAAATTGGACTGCTCTCTGTTTTCTAAATAGGTTTCTTCCTTCATTCCTTTCTTCCTTTGTAAAAATAAGATTTGTATAAGGCTTTTACCTTTATATCACAGACATTTCTGGATCTATCCTGCCCCCTTCTCCTGTCCACCCAAACTAAACTTTCCTTTGTAATAAAGAAAAAACAGTTAAACAAAACAGTGACCAATCTGATAATATATGCAACATCATGGTCCTGTAGTCCTCCATCTCACTGCTAAAAAAAGGAAAATATTTCATTTCTGGTTTTCAAGGACCTAGACATAGCAATAGTAATTTATAGTTTGGCTTCATTTTTTTCCATTAATATCCTTTTAGTTGTTGAGTTTTAAAATGTTTTGGTGTTTGAGACCCCAAAATACCAACATGCCAAGTCCTACCAACTGAATTTGACTCAAGCCTTCTCTTAACCAAAGTAAAGTAAAATTTATTAAAGAGTCTCCATAATGGGTAGATTCTTAAGGAGCCTAAGTATTTGTGACTCTTGTATTGACAAGTGAGGCCAGAACAATCTGACACAGCCTGAGTCTGAGCTAGACTGAATCTGCGCATCTTCATGGAGTCAAGATGCATCTTATATACAGAAAGACTGTGGGAGGTATCTAGGGGTGGTCTAGAAGAGGAGTTTGAGGAGGGTCTTGAGGAGGAGTCTAAGGAGGATCTTGGTGGGACTGAGGTCAGACTCCAGGAATGGGATTAAGGGTGGGAAATAGCTGAAGGCTACCTGGAGATGACAGACAATGGAAGGCTAGGCTAGTTTAAGGGTAACAGATTTGGGTATAGATATTTTGATAGGATCAAGGATGGGAAGTAGCTGGACAATGGAGGGCTAGACTAGGTTAAGAGTAATGAGATTTGGGCTTATGAATAATGAAAGGCTTGTGGACTCAGGCAGATACCTCATCAAGTGGGAAGATTCAAGTAGAGTTCAAAGGAGCTCCCAGAGCCTGTACTCCATCATAGTCACTTTGAAAACTGATTTCCTAGTTCTTACTTCACTGTGTGTCAGTTAAACGAAGTCTTCCTGTGTTTCTTTAAGTTATTCATATTTATTATTTCTAACTGTACAATAATGCTCCTCTCTTTTTATTAGTAAGTTTGTTCAAACCATCCCCTAACTGATGAGTACCCACTTGGTTTCCTGTTCTTTGTTATCAAAGAGTACTGCTAATGCCCTTCACTTTCCTGTCTATACTTATACTCATGCTATTTCCTGTGCTAGAAATTTTAAAATATCTTTTTAGCTGTTGAATTCCTACCCATTTTTGACTATCCAATTCAAATGCTACCTTTCCATGAAGGTTTCCTTGGTCTCCTCCATTTGGTAACCACCTTTTCCATCTTGGATCTCACAAAACATATTTTTTTTGCACTAAAATACTTATGATGTCAGCTCCTTGAGGGCATAGACTCTAGTCTTATATAAACTTTGTATGCGCCCATTGGCCTGCTACAGTGTTCTACAGACAGTAGGTAATTACTAATTGCTGAAATGAATTGCATTGAACTCTGTAACGTTATAATTTAAGGTAATTATTTGAAGTGTTAGTTTTGGGATGGATGCCTCAGATTTGTCTCTCTTTTCTCAAGGGGCATCACAATATTCTCAAAGTGGTCTCTGAACAAAAATACTTTCCTATTATCAATTTAAGATTTTAAAAAGGTTTCTTTGGGAAGAGGAGGAAGTAGAATAAGTTAAACCTAGGCACAGTAGGATGCTGCACCTCTACAGAAACTGGGAATCACTGCTAAGAAGGAGAAAACAGAATGGTCCACATGTGTGGAAGCTCCAACATTCTCTTTTAAATGGGCCTCTCTTGTTCAAGCCCAGGAACAAAGAGAAGAGTGAAATAAATCCCTGATGATTTGTAAACAGTTTTTCTTGTTTGTATTATACATGAAGCTAAGTGGACTAGACTTGTTATCTATAGCTTTCCACAAGGATAATTAGACTTGTTCTTACAGAAGGTAAGGATGACAAATCTTGAACATGTTGTAATGAAATTTTGCCTTATTCTTCAAGAGATCTGAAATAATTATAATTTAGCATCTTTTTATTTCCTGGTCTGGAAATTTTATTTGCGTAATTTTATTGGTGTGAAAACTTTCTCCATTGATGTAGATGGGACCATTCATCTGAAACTTACAGTCTAATCCTGTTCTCTCCACTAACATTGTCCACCCCCTCCCCCAGCCTTCAGGCCCTCATCACTTGTCACTTGGACTATTCAAATAGCCTCTTAATTGGTCTCTCTGCTTCAAGTCTCTCCCAATATCAATCCATCCTCTGCATAGCAGTCACATGATTTTCTTAAAATGAGGGTCAGACCATGTTACTCTCCACTAAAAAAAAATCAAAACAAATCTCCAATAGCTCTAATTTACCTCTAGGATCAAGTATAAACTTCTCTGGTATTTGAAGCCCTGTACAGTCTGGTCCTAATGGCCCAATTTGCCTTTCCCGTTCAGCCTTATTATTACACATTATTTTGTTCTTCTTCACAGACAAGATGGTCCTGGCCTCCTTAGCATTCCTCATGCAATGCTCTTCATCTCTTCTTTTCATATGTTTGTACTGATTGTCTCCTATTTCTGGAATGCAGTGGTCCTCACTGCTTCTTAGACTCATCGTTCAAGGAATTTCTTTGCATAAATCTATTCCTGATTCCACCTCTCCCCACCCCCAACTCCCAGATAGTTGGTTTAGTCTTAGTTTACCTCTAAGATTACCTGGCATCTTATTTTTTCAAAACTGTATATGTACATGTTGTCTTCCCCAAGTAGATTATAAGTTTCTTGAGGATAGGGACTGTTTCATTTTTGTCTTTGTGTCTCCAGAGTCTGGTACAGTGCCTGGAATATAGTAGGCATAAATGCTTGTTGCTTCACTGATTAATAATAGTTAGCATTTATGCAGTTCCACGTAGGTTTGCAAAATGTTTTATAAATATTATCTCATTGGATCCTCACAACCTTGAGAAGTAGGTGCTATTATTACCCCCATTTAACCAATGAGGAAAACAAGGCAAAGAGAGGTGAAATGATTTGCCCAAGGTTATACTACTAGTCCCTCTCTGGGGCCAGATATGAGCTCAGATGTTCCTGATTCTAAGTCAAAGGCTTTGTCCACTGCACCACCTAACTACGTTTCTATTGATTTTGGCACATAAATGGCTGACTCCTAGTTGGATGACAGACTTTAAGATTTTATTTTTCTCTACCAAATCAAAGGCTTTTTCATAATCGACAAATAAGGACTAGAGTCATTCCTTTTGTTCTCTGCAACTCTCATTGCCAACAATTTTCTTTGACTATAGCAAATTTCCTAAAAGCCACCAACTAAGGCAGAGAAATACTGTGTTCTCTATCAGTGGAGGGGATATCTGTATGGATGAAATCATTGCTTCTTGAATTATTGAAATACTCTAGATGTAGATACCTGACATCAGATCCCTTCTTGAGAACAGGTTCTAATATGGGGGTATAAGCAAGGGTGTGCTGATAAATGTTAAACAACCAGCTCTCAAAAAAATCTTCATACATTTTATTTTTAAGTTTAATCTGCATTATTAAGATTTTTCTCTATCATTTTCTTAATTCTAGACAATCAACAGAGCAATAAAGCAAACATTTCTGAGGTGTAAATATTCCTATGGAAAATTTAACAATTGGCTCTCACAAACTGGTTTGGACTGGCTCTAGCACACCCCTGGGTGGGGAAGAGGGCTCAAATAAAAATGAGGAGAGGAAATGATGAAGTAAGCCTTAGATTTTCATGCCTTCCTGTCCCCTCTTTTCCTCCTTTCCCCCCTTGCCAGCTCCATATTTAGGTTCTTTTCCAGGAAAGATGCTTTGCCTGCCATGTTGAAGGAAATCCATCAAAATTTTATGGGAAAAAATCAACTAGTGTCATAATTTTTTTCAGGTTTCCAAACTCAGGAAATTTCAGCCCATAAGACTTTTTTTATTTATTTGATTTTAAGAAATGTGGAAACTGTTATACTTTTAAAAAATAGATAATACTGTCTCACAGAAAATCTTATTCCACCATCTCCGTGTTCTCTTATGGTACAGCACTCAGATTTTTTTTTCTTTTAATGTACAAGAGACACACAAACTGCTCGATAGATTTACTCAAACAAACTCGCTTAGGAAAAATAGGCACAGATTTAAGAAGACGCCAGTGATTTTTCTGAATATAGCAACTGAAGCCTTGGCTTAGCAAATGAAGAGGCACTTAGGAACCAAAAGAGCCAAGAAAATACATACAGCTGGGTCAACTCCTCTTGTTATCTGCCTTCATTAATATGGATTTTAAAATTAAATTGTATAATCATATGATCTAAAGTCTGAGGTCCAAGAAACTTCTTCCCCCTCCCTATTTCCATCATGTACAATCTTGGTACACACTGTTAATGCTATATATTTACTATGTACTCTAAACAAAACCAAGCTAGGATCCCAGACCCCTTTTAAGAATTTGACCCTGAGACATTGTAGTACACTAGCTGGAAAGTGGGAGTGACCAGTGGCTGGTGGGGCACACTCAACCCAATCATCTGTAGTCATCCTCTACTGCCTCTCCATTGACATCACAATACTGCCTGAAAATGGTGACCATTCACTGAAAAACTCCTTCCTTCATCTGAAGCCACTTTGAGATTTCCTCCTCTATTGTTGCCATACAGATGTTGGCAGATAGCTGCCGTTTCCTCTGAGGCTTATAAATGGTGGTTCTTTCATCATCCTCAAAATCATATTCTGAATAGCTATTAGGGTCTGCTATCCATAGTGACTCAGCCATAGGAAGTCTGTAATCATGGAATATAAGGCTCCATTCACACCACCTTCTAGAATATAAATCTCTCTTCCCCAAGGGAACTTGGTATATTTCTTCAGATCTCCTTCACTTTGTGTGGCTTCAGGAAAGAACTCATACTTAATGAATTCTTGATTGGTGTTTGCTATTATTTCTATCCAACTGCAGATATGAACTTTGTTCTGTACCTTGGAGGTTTACCAGATTTGTGAGTGATACAGATGTGATAGGAATGAGGCCACTGAATATCTTCTATTCCAAAGTCAGCGTGTTGATCTGCTGCATTGGGCAAAAAGGTATAAGATCTGATTTCTCTTTTGAGGCATACTTAAGATTTGATTTAGTACCTGATTTATGTTCAGTGTCTGGCACTGAGCAGTCAAATAGGTTTGCATTTGGTGTATTCTTGACTTTCAAGTGCTTCAGGACTTGACATTTTGTGGTTCAAATGAACCTCATCTTGGGACAATCTTTTAGTATTATATCAATGTGATTCCAACAAGATTTTTGAATTTCAAGACAAGAACTGCACATGATCATCTCTGATAATAGGCTGACTGTGCTCATGGACATATCAGTTGTACTTTTGCACTTCATGGCACGACTTGACTTTGGTTTGGCAACCTCTGATTCAGATACTAGTGGTACATGGGAATGTTTACTCCTGGCTCTCATTAGAGGTCTTTGAGGTGAGTCTTCATTATACTCCATTTCAAAACTCTCAGATTGGTAGCTTCCTCTCCTGTTATCCCCTGTGGCTCCATGGACATTCCCATTTGTCCTCTTGTCATTGACTGGGCTTGGAGACATATCAGTAAGGAGAATCCTAAAGGAAAGTTCTGATCCTAGGCCGCTGGGACCTTTTACAACACAGGCTCTATTGGTCAAAGACTATTCATCATTAGAACATCTGCTAGTTCTGCTATGTGGTTCCTGATACCTATTGCAGGAGCACCTGCAGGAAACTGAGTTTTCTCTATCAATGACCATTGAACCTTTAGTCTTACAAGGAGAGCAGATACATGGCTAGGATGGTTCTAGTGCTGTGGTGCTGGGCTCACCAAAGTTTCTAGTTATGACTTATAAAGTCAGGGCTTTAAGAAGCAGCATTGCATAAAGGGTAATTGCCCACAGAACCTGGACTGTTGTCACAACTGGAGAAAGCATCTTTGCTTTTCTTCTTGTTGGGCATGTCACTGGGTATTTTCATATCTGCTTTGATCTATTCACTTGCGACCTGGCAGCCTTTCTCAAAACTATTTTCCTTGATACAGATGATTTCAAATAGCCCATTTGATGAGAGGAGTTGTATTTCAAAAAGGAATCTTGCCTTTCTCACTCATTGAGAGTTGTCTGTATTCTACTGCCTCTCTGATTTTGTCTTCTTTGTCAGAGCAGTTCTGAGAATTATTCTTAGCAATGCAGGTTCCATACTCTCTTCCTCACCTTTGTTGTCTGAATCAGGAAGGGTAATTGGTATTGCTTTTGCAGCATGCTGAAAACCACTGGGTCCTGCTTGTTTTTCATCATCCTTTCTGGGTTGGTGGGTTGATTGGATTCCCACAACATCCTGGCTGTGAACTGGACCTACATTTCTATTCTATCTTTGTGAGGTAATTCTTATATTTCATTCAATGCCTCAACTACAATCTACTGATCTTTGGCCTGTCTGTCCTGGCAGATCTTGTTCTCTTCATTCTGGGAATTATTACTGGGACATTGGGGCTGATGTTTTGATGATTGTCATTTTCATTTCTGGAATTCTCCCCCCCCTCAATTTTTAATTTATTTAATTTTAGTTTTCAATATTCACTTTCATAAGTTTTAAATTTTTCTTCCTCCCCCTCCTCTCTCCCCAAGACAGCATGCGATCTGATATGAGCTCTACACATACATTTCTATTAAACACATTTTCACATTAGTCATGTTGCATAGAAGAATTATAACAAATAGGAGAAATCAAGAGAAAGAAAAAACAAAACAAAACAAAAAAGAAAATAGTCTGCTTCACTCTGCATTCCAACTTCATAGTTCTTCCTCTGGGTATGGATGGCATCTTCCATCATGAGTCCTTTGGAATTGTTTTAGGTCCTTGCATCGCTGAGAAAGGCCAAGTCTATCAAAATCAGTCATTGCACACTGTGGCGGTCATTGTACACAATGTTCTCCTGGTTCTGCTCACTTCACTCAGCATCAATTCTTATAAGTCTTTCCAGGTTTTTATGAAGTCCAGCTGTTCTTCACTTCTTATAGGACAATAGTATTCTATTACATTCATATACCACACCTCATTCATTCCCCAATCGATGAGCATCCCCTCAATTTCCAGTTCTTGGCCACCACAAAAAGAGCTGCTAGAAATATTTTTGTACATGTGGGTCCTTTTCTCATTCTTTTGATCTCTTTGGATATAGCCCTAGAAGTGGTATTGCTGGGTCAAAGGTTATACATATTTTTATAGCCCTTTGGGCATAATTCCAAATTGCTCTCCAGCATGGTTGGATCAGCTCCCAATTCCACCACATTGTTGGAATTCTTGTTGCTCACAAGGGCTGCTGAAATGCAAATCCCTGTATCTGTACTCAGACCAACATGTGCACAATCTTTGGATGATTCTTGAAACATCTGTTCTAAAGAGTTAAATTCCATGACTGGCAACAATTCAATGAACTGATGGAAAGATTCAAGTTTTATTGCATAATGTCTTCCTAAGTTACAGTCAATAAGGCCTGTCCATCTTGAATGGTCTGAGATCCAATTATTTGGATTATGTAAATGAAGACAATTATAAATGAGCAGGTATTTGATACAGGAAAAAAAAACCTCATTGATGGCCTTTATCCTGATATCTATGAAGATGCCAGGATTTTCTACATCAGCTGGGCCTCATTTCACTGAATCAGCACCCATCATTTTGCGCCACAGTACAAACTCATCTACCTATCCTAGGTGAAGGGTTTCAAACTGTGGGAATGCCAATTCTGCCATCTTTAGTGTAGAAAAGATGCCATATTTGGTTAGAGAAGGCTGTATTCTAACTTCATGTAACCTTCAAGCAGCAGTGATGATGAGGTAGCCAAAATTTACTTTGAGAACAACTCCAAAACAATAGCATTCAAAATTCAAAAACAACCTGATTACCAATTGTATCCAGCTATGTGTTGGATGAGACCTCTAAGGAAAGGAACTGAAACCAATTCGAATTTTTCCAGGTTTCAAGCAGAAGCTAATCCTGTTATCAATGGTACATACTCCAAAGAGTTGGTAGCTGCTTGACCGTTCCTCATGACAGAAGTACATACACTGATGCAAAGGAAATCTTTAAAAGACTGGGGCTTGGTGCATCTCACCCACTTCAAATACAGGTGCCTAAGCACTGGGATACAAGGAATTTCAGGAAAATTCACCCCCTACTAGATGCAAGATTTGAATTTTGGCTTCTATGGGAATTTTCAGTTTGTTTTCAGAAGGGATGGGAAAAATTCCAATATGATTATGAAACTTCCCCAAAATATAAACTTTAGGCTTATACATCCAGATGGCTTCCACCAACTCCAAATGTGAAATCTCCATGCCCAGTAAATTTGAGCAAATTTGCAAGGCTTCTAGCACATCAGGAATGTTAAAGACCTCATGGCTATGGACCATTGCCTCTCAAGGTGAATGACACAGAGCTGCTCAATGTCTGGCATCTTCTTGAGTGTTAGACAACTGAAATCATGGGGTGGAGCCAAGATGGTGGAGTAAAAGCAGTAAATGCCTACTTCCCTGAATCCCTCCAAATACCTGTAAAAATGACTCTAAACAAATTCTAGAACTGCAGAACCCACAAAATGATGTAGTGAAGCAAGCCTCCAGTCAAAGACAGCCCGGAAGGTTGACAGGAAGGGTCTGTCACAGCAGGCTGGAAGTGGAATGCAGTCCACTGTGGGCTGCACCTGCATAGATGGCGTAGGCAGAACCAGAGCAGGTCTCAGGGGACTGAATTGCTGGCAGCTGTGATGGTTTCCAAACTTTTCAGCCCACAAATGCCAAAGACAGCATAGAAAGTCAGTGGGAAAACTCTGTTGGACCTGATTGAGAGAGGAGTGTGGTCTGGCCCCAGCCCAGAGATGGTAGCAGAAGCAGTAGCACCAGCAGCAGTAGCAGTAGGGGTGGCTGCTTCTGGAGCTCCCAGCCACAGATGGTGTGGGGATTGAGCGGCTGACCAGAGGGCAATTGCAGGGATCTCTTTGCTGGCACTGAGGCAGGATTCTCTTGTTTTGCCCTGCTTCAATCTTGGTCATAGTCCTAGGTAGAGGTCCTGGGTTGAGGAAGAGTGCTGGTTTGGTGGAGTTTGTGGTGCAGTGGACAGGGAATCCTCCTCACAGTTCCAAGACAGAAAAGAGTGCTTGTGGTCACTCACAGTCCAGAGCACAGGTCAGGAAAGGAGTAAACACCTCTCCTTTGATCATGCCACCTGGGAAGAACTAAAAATTTACAGGCCCCTAAAAGTATCTTTGAAAACAGTTGCACAAAACTCCTGAAGTTTGGAACAGTATACCACCCTTCCCCCACTGGAAACAGTCCTACCTTGACAAAGAGTTAGAAAGTCAAGTATTTGGCTGGGAAAATGGACAGACAGTATAAAAAACTCAGACTATAGTTATCTGGGATCAGTAAAGTCAGCTAGCATGTATTCCCACAAGTGGCCTGCACAGGGATCTACAATTTTCACTACTCTCAGATACTGTGTCATTGCCTCCTTCAGTTTTTGGGAAAGGCATTCCATACATGACATCCTACAGAGGGAGATGCGTAAAGATATGGTAGAGTACTTCATGCAAAAGCTGCATCATGTAATCTTTTGTTTCGTCTGATTTTGTCACTTCAGGGCTTTCCCTCCTTGTGAGACACACTTTCACAGTTTTCTTCATGAGCTCATCCTTGTGATGACTCCAGGGGAAAATGACCGATTGCAACTTGGTTGGTTACTTGAGTTCAAAATTGCAGTCACCTGTAGCCACAGCCAAGGCTGTGGTGTTGGCCCGCTGGAAGACCAAGTTCTGGTTGTGGGGGAAACTAGGACAACAGCAACAAAAACAAGGGTTCTCTACATAGAGAGAAGGATTTCCAGAACAAGTGATGTGAATTAAACCTTGTCACACATACTTCTTACATGTGGGTCTCACTACCATTATGATCTAAGCTTATGCCTACTCCTCCCATGGATGCTGTGTGTACTTGTGGGAAGCAGAGAACCAGGTTTTTTTTTTTTTTAAAAGCCCATTGTGTTTTAAATAGAAATACTAGACTAGCCTTTAAACCCTCATCATTCTAAATTTCATTGGATGGCTGATAATAGAACCAAACCAAGCCTCTGTGACTCACTGTTTAGATTTCGATGACTTAGAACAAGTATAAATAGCAATTGTTTTCTGTTAAGGCTAGAAACTCTAAGGGTTTTGATAGCTTTGCAATGGTAAATTGGGCCACATTTTGTCTCAGTTCTTATCTGGCCCTTATTCATCGAATGGGTATGACCTCAGAGAAGCTGAGACCTGGGAAAGATCTTAATTTAGAAAGGCCAAAGTCACCTACTGCATTCTGGGCCATCATCAGTTGTCTTGACTTTTGTCATTGGCCTCTGGAGTAGAGGGTAAGGCTGATGAGCTGAGCTCTGTCTCACTCAAATTCAATTCACGAAATCACCCTCAGTGATCCTCTTCTAGAACAAAGGATGAACAACAATGACAACGGAGGAGACATGGGCTCAGAAGAGGTGCAGCTGCCATGGCTGGACCTAGGCTGGAACCTCAGGAAACTGTGCTTCCATGGTTGTAATTTTTAGTATCGTGGAAATGTTTTTTAATGAATTTTCTTAGAAAACATAAGCCACAATAATGAAGGTTACTATTATTGGACTCTGGGGAATAGTATGGAAATTTTTATCATAGAAAGGTAGCTAGCTACTTGATTAAGTCTCCCCAGACTCCTTTACAACTAAATAATGGACCTGATATTTTGTTTGTTGGTTTGTTTGTTTTACACAGCTAAGATGATATATATATATATATATCTCACAAACTGGGAAAACTTACAAAAAAACCAGTATACTCAAAACACATCTCCTTTCGTCCCCTTGAATTCTGACAGCTTTGATGCAGGCAGAAGTTGGACTCCCCCCAGTTAGAGCCCAACCTATGTTTATGCAGCCTTCTTTAAATGCTTTCAAAAATGGAAAGTATTCCCTGAGAACCGTTAAAGTTCTATCAAGCCTAGCTACAGAGCTGTAAGAATTAGGCTCATGGTTGTCATGCCCTAGTTTGGTGATCTTTCTATTGGTCAACTGCTCAGTTCTCAAGAAGGCATTAAAATCTGTTGCTGAGATTTTGATGGAAAATTTTTTCTAATTAGGCTGGCAATATTTGGTGTATACTTCTCCATAATAAGATAAACAAAAAAACTATTTCATTTGATTATTTTACCAGGTAAATTTTACCTTTCCTTGTTATAGATAAGGCCTTATGGCAATGTTTTTTTCACTTCATGCTCATAACTGAATCAGTCAGTGTTTGTGGAATTCTCTATTTTTGACTTTTGGAGGGCATTTGGCATTAAGTAACTTGCCCAAGATTACACAGCTAGTTTATTTTTGTGTGGGTGTTAAGTGTCTTAGGCAGGAACCAAACTCAGGTCCTCCTGATTCCGGGCCGGTGCTTTACTCACTGCGCCACCTAGCCGCCCCAAGTTTGTGGAATTCTTAAGGCCACATATCTTCTACCTTGACTTTTATATTTGGAACAGTACCAGGTATTTTTTTTTCCTAGGGGCAATTCTAACTGGTAGGGAAAGGACATGTGACATATATTAGAATGTAACTTTTAAAGATTTCTTTTTCTTTTATTTTCTTTTTTTGTTTGCCCTGTTTCTAAAACTCAAATATTTAGATAATCACTTAGATACTTAGACCCAAATATCTTCTAGCTAAAGCAATCACTCTCTTTTTAAAAACGAACACGTATTTATTTATCTCTCCTAGCTACTCCCCATTTAAAATAAAAAAAGAAAAAGAAAACCCTTGTAACAAATATGTTCCTATGTTGTCCATCTCTAAAAATGCACAACTCTGCAGTAGCATAGTTCATTATCAGCCCTATGGAATCCTGGTTGGTCACTGCATGGTTTAGAATTCTTAAGTCTTTCAAAGTCGTTTTATTTGCAATGCTTTTTTTTTTATTCTACAGATTGTTCTCTTCTCCTTGCTCACTTTGTTCTGCATCAGTTCATAAATCTTCCCAGGTTTTTATGAATCCGCTCCTTTCATCTTTTCTTTTGGCATAATAGTATTCCATTATATTCACATGACATAATTTGTTCAACCATTCCCTAAATGATAGGCATCCTGTTAATTTCCCAATTTTTACCACCACAAAAAGAACTAAAAAGTTGTTTTCAGCCTCTGGGCCTCAGAAGCCTGCAGCATCAGAGAGTTTTTTGTAAAAGGTCTGAAAATCCATACCTACATTGGCATTTTGTATGCTGAATAAATGTCTCAAATATGGCTTACTTTTTTTTTCTTTTGCTTTTTGGAGGGCAGTTGGGGTTAAGTGACTTGCCCAAGGTCACAAGGCTAGTTTTTGTGTTAAATGTCTCAGGCTGGATTTGAATTCAGGTTCTCCTGACTCCAAGGCTGGTGCTTTATTCACTGCACCACCTAGCCACCCCATATGGCTTACTTTTAAAAAATATGCTTAGATGATATTGGAGTTAATAAATATAAATTCATTTAAAAACATTATTAAAATCTTAGTAGTTTTTTGTTATATATTTTCTCAATTAATGAATGTTAACAGTACAATTATTATCCTGTGTGGGTCTACAGAACTTTTTTGATATTAAAAAGGGATCCTAACAGGACTCACTGATCTAAAATTATACTAATTGTTGTACCTGAAAGCAAATACCAAAGTAGATGCTGCAATGAAATTGGGTCTGAGGGCCTTTTCTATGAAGTTTATCCTAAAATGCTCCTATTCTTATATCTAGAGATTTGTCATATGGAGTTTTCATATCTGGAGATATCTCAGTTCTTATATCTGGAGATAACAGAGCTCAGCTTTGTTTGGGATCACACTACAATTGTTAACAGTCACAAAGGCCTCAGGGAAACAATGAAGTCATGCTCTAAGAAGTCTCAGGATTATTTAGGTGGGTGTCCATGCATGTGCTAGATGGGACCATTTGTGGGTAATTCCACTTGGGGTCAGGGGGAAGTCATTTTACTTAGAGTATAAATTACAAGCCCTGCAGACTATTATTGCTGCTGAGTGAAGTTGACTAATGAATCTTCGCATAGATAAAATATAGAAGATGGCAGTTAGCTTCTGTACAGCAGCAGAATTTGGATTGATATGAGGAAATCATTCTGTAAGCCATAGTGTACTATGGAAATAGGGTGTATTTTAAATTTTTAGTTCTTTCCAAAAGCTTCCTTCTATCTATCTGTACTGTCTTTTCATTATTATTCAGTTACTTCTTTAAGTAATAGAAGACCGACTGTCTTTTTTGAGGTAGGAATGAGTCACCTGGAGGGGCTTCCTGTAGGGGTGGTTTGTCTTATTGGACATGAATACACAGAAGTAGGGAACTAACTTTCTACTTATCTTTGAATTTGAAAGTGGGGAGGATGATAAAAGGAAGAAATATGAAACAAAGGAATTGGGTTTCAAAATAAAATGGGAAATCAGAGTCTGATCTTTACTCCCATGGACTACTCTTTTCACCTGGGGTAAAGAATAGCTATCCTCATTGTCTAGCCCTCTGGCCACCACAGTATGGCATAATGGATAGAGGGCCCATCTTGGGGCATGAAGAGATGAGCTCAAGTCTTAATTCTGATGAACATTAGTTGTGATAACATGGGTAATCTACTTCTCAGACAACTCTTTAAAGTCTAAGATACAGATGATTAGTTGATCTGTGTTGGTGGAGGGAGTTTCCATGCTGGGAGTTACCCAACCTCATGATCATTTGTTTGTTGTTTGTCCTTTGTTCTCAAAGAGGACTATGACATCAGGAAGGTGATGTCATGACTTGCAAGTGAATTGGATTTAAGCAAGGGAGGGTTGCATGAAGCCACCAGCCTCACTTTCTCCTCTGGAACCATCTGTGTCCAGTGGTAAGACATAGATCAGAATGACTGAAGATGGCCCCAGATGCAATGGGAGACCTGGGCCTTTTTAAGCAAAGTTCTTTCCCAGGTCTCAGTTTGTTTGAGGCAATGTCCACTTAGTGATTAAGTCTAGGTTAGAAATGAGGCAAAGAATGGCCTCTTTCACCTAGTTAAAAAACACACACACATAGCACAAAACAAAACAAACCATAATCAATCTGGGACGGGAAGACCCTCAGGGTTTCTGGCCAAAACAAAGACAATTGCTATTTACAGTCACTCTGAGTCATCAGATTCCTTCCTTCCTTTCTTCTTTCCTTCCTTCCTTCCTTCCTTCCTTCCTTCCTTCCTTCCTTCCTTCCTTCCTTCCTTCCTTCCCTT